>NW_004797746.1:67241-106403 GCF_000002075.1 Aplysia californica
ACACACACACACACACACACACACACACACACACACACACACACACACACATGCAAAGACACACGTACACCCACGTATGATCGCCACGAAACAATCATGATATTATTAATGCAGTCTGAATCACGTACAAATGTATTTCCGTTTCTCGTTTTGAGAGTTAAAGGACGTATCAGGGTCAGAAATTAAAGACGTGTTAAACACTTTTGAGCTGTTCTGTCCCTATAATAAATATTGCATTATCTCGAGTTACCGACGTTGTCTAAAGCATGAAGTATATATAGCCTTTAGGGAACCAAAATTGTGTTAACAATTGTACGTTGGTAGTGGCCGTGAATCAACTTCTGTTTCTTTTTCTTCATTAAGAAAAGTTCCAGTTTCTAATATGTGTTATTAATTTAGCCAGCGGGGGCTAGGCCTACTCTTTATCCTTCATATTTTTACAACAGTCGCGCGAAGCTGTGATCGATCTTGGCCGAGGCTAGGCCTAACGGTTCAGCTGAACAACACTTTCCGACCCGCTATCTGCTCAGCAGCGAGTGGAATTGCGTACCTGGCACAAGTTGCCCTGACCATCTGATTGGTTGATGAAAGGATACGGCGTAATGTTTGAAAGACGAATTTACACAGAAAAGTGAACATTGACAATTATTTATCAAAATCGATGCTAAGGTAAGCTATTTCATTATTTTTGTTCATGATAATGTTGTGATGTATTGAGCCAGGCTGTATGGGCTTTTAAAATGCCAAACTGAATTCATGAGACTGCGTTTTCGTTAACCTCACAAAATTTCCCCGCCCCCTTTGAACTTCAGTAGAGAGCAGTCTTGTGTGTGTATCCCAGTTTTTCACTGACAATGAACAGAGTTGGGGAGCTTCGTTTTCTGTGATGTGTCATCAATGTTGCTTCGGCTGTCATCTGGTCAGTATTGAGAACTAGATCTAGATAGAATTATCTTATTCTATCGCTCTTGGTTGATATTGATCTCAAATTCAATTTCTAAGTTGTTTTTATTTTGATGCCATTGCCACTGTTTTGTCAACTTCAGTCTTCTTGTCCTGATGGTGAAGTGACCGGGAATAGGCTTACCGACTGACTACAACAACACTGTCGTTTTTCTATGCACACCATTTCACTTGGTCAAACGGAGTCCGTTGCAATTGCTGTTTTTTATGTCTTAACTTTTTCTAGAGACTATCTGTAATTGAAGTAAGAAGTTAGTCTGGCCATACGCAGTTCTGGTTCAAAAGGGAGTGTTGTTACCAAATCTCCCTCCAAATTTGATGTTTTGAAATCACCACCATGCCCATGTTGCTAAACTAAACTCTCACAGTCTCTCTCGCTCACATCTAGATTCTAGGAGTGGAATCTTTACAGGTCTCCCAAAATCTGTTTGTGATTTAAACTGTGTTGTATAACTTTGCTATCATATTCTAGGGCCTAGATCACATTTAAAATCTTTAAATATGCCCACAGTTGGGAATGCCTTCAGTTGTGTGTAGGAGGACTAGATTCTAGAACTGTTGGGCTAGGACTAGGAGGGCAGGTGTAGATCTAGATTCTAGTCTTGATCTAGATCTAGATCTAGATGGGTAAAGAGCAAGAGAAAAACTGCAGGTTTCTGGTTTCTCTGTCACTGTTTGATGAAAACAGTAGGTCTTAGAGTCTATCCGTTATAAAAAAAAAAGTATAAACTTGATCCAAAATCTGGATTTGTTTGCTTGGGAGCGACCACTAGATCTAGGAGGGATCTAGATTAGATGTCTTGATCTATGAGGCAGAGTAGAACTAATAGAGGGGTTAGGGTTAGGTCTCTTCTTAAGTGTTTGTGGGGTGGTCGCTTGTTACAAAAGTCCTTCCACCTTCTATATATTTTCTTTGGAAGGACTTCCGTAACGAGTGACTACCCCAACAAATACAATAAAGAAGAGAACTTTACCCTACCCCAGACCCTCAATAACCCTACCCCTAGCCCTAACCCTCTATCAGACTCTGTTTCATAGTGGTCGCTCGTTACAGAATTCCTTCCTTTTCTTTCTTCCATTTCCGAAACACAAGAGTGGATCAGCATTGACTGAGATAGAACAGAGCAGGTGTTTTTCTTGTGATAGAGACAAACTTTTCTTTACACCTTTATAACATAATATAAAGTAGATCTAGTTAATGTTGACTCCCATCTAGCCTTGCCCTGAATTTATGAATGAATATATTGAATAGGAGGAGGAGCTGTACTCCTGTATAACTATGCAATGAAAATCGAGAACTAACCAGGTGGTAGTCTGGGGAAGGAACAGTCGTCTGAAAGTAAAATTTCTTGATTCTTGATGGACTGTGTCACGTGTGAAAACCCGACTCTTGTAAGTCTTGTTGTACAACAGTTGACTTATCCTGCTGCGGAGAATTGTGAGCTCCTATTCTGGGCAATAGACAATAGTGCCCTTGTCAACTTACTGTTTTGATTTCATTCGTCTGTGTTGTTGCAGTTGCTGAATTTGTCCAAAAATGATGAACATCAACCATAAATTTTGGTTCAAAACAGTAGAGTGCAGTAGAATGCAATGTCATTTAAAATCTTTTGATTTCGTTCTGAGTTTCCATTCTTGTCCATAAATATCATCGTTTGTATTCGTCTCATTCCAGATGGAGCATGATGTTTGTGACAAAAAGGAAATGGGCAGTACATTACATGACGATATGACACCCAGTCGCCCGGCATCGTTGTCCTTGAAAGAGGCAGGGGAGGCTGGCTCCAAGCACAAAGATTTTTTTCAAACGCCTCTGAACACTGAGCTGCTGCTACACAATGAGAGGGGCACTCTCCGCAGCGTCGACAGTGGCTTCTCCGAGAGAAGTGTTTTTTCCTTGCTCGGTGATGAAACGCCAGGTCTGTCTGCAAGCCGTGTGCCTTCTGGTGTGGAAGACAATGAAATTTGCAACTCTAGTGGAGTGGACTCTTTGCCTGACAACAATTTTTCTCCTACATCTCATCTGCACAATATTGCTGGGAGAGCGAGGAGGTTGAAATTTCATCCATTTGATGAACGACCACCTGCTTTTCAACTTTTGTCCTCTTTAGAAGACGATGGTGAGGAAGGCGCTGATGAGAGATTAAGTAGGGGGAATAACAGCTTAGATAGCAGAGAAAACAAAGGTGAGACTGAGAAGCAGATATCAGCATCACTAGTGCAAAATACTCTAGAATCTGAAAAAAGTTCTTCGAGTTCTCTCTCTAGCAGTACGGATGACTTAGAGCTCAGTTTGCAGGAAATGTCGTTAGAAGAATCTTCATCTGGCAGTATGACGTCTCTAGTCTCTCGCACTTCTCCAATTTATCACACTGATGCTCATGTGAGAATTGATCAGAACTCTGCTTCAATATTTAAACGGGACAGCATAATAAAGTCAAGGAAGGAGGAGACACAAGAGCCTGATCTTGATTTTGAAGCCAGTGAAGCACTGTCCAGCATGAGTATATCACCTCCTGTAATGTCCACCCTCCCTTCCATAAATGGCAAAGAACATTCCTCTTCCGGTGTTGCTGAAGGCTCTCCACATGAGCAACAAGAGTTTCTGAAATCACTGTCTCTCACAAGAAGACTGCTTCCAGAAATATCCTCTCCCTCCGCCTCGACGTCAGCCTGTCCTGAACACCCTATTGGTCAACAAACAGCATTCCTTGATGACACAGAGGCTATGTTACAGGAGAGCAGCTTAGATGCGACATTAACGTTTGATGTTCCGCACTCTCCACCAAGAGACTGTGAAATTGTTTGCATCTGTGGTAGGAGAAAATCTCTCCATCTCTCTAGAGTTCCACTACTTCCCCACGAGTATGATCATTTTGAGTCAGAGTGTCCTGTTTGTTCCAACGTCATATTGGAAAGCCCTGGCAAAAGTACTAGTCGTAGGCCAAGCCCTGACCAAGAGTTCATGTCACTACAAAGTCCGTCCAAAGCTATGAAAACCTCCCTGCTGTCACCTGCCCTAACTGGAAATATCAAGAGAGTGACAAGAAGCCCAAACAAAAAAGCCAGAGAGAAAAGTTCGACAGATGGTACAACCGTAGTGAAAAAGAAGAGTGTAAAACGAAGCATTTTTTCTGATAGCTCAGTTGTTTCAGGGCAAAGCCCTCAGTCGTACAACTCCCAAATGTCTGGCTCTACAAATTATGATGAGAAAACAATGGAGGAAATTATGTTGTTAGAGGAAGAAAAAGTTGATAGTTTTAGAGTTGGCGGGTCCGAGTCTCCTTTCCATGGTCTTGTGCAATATTCACCTGAAAGAAAAGCTCACGCCACCCATGATATCCTTTACAGAGATGGTGCAAACAACGATTTGGACTTAGAGTCACTATTGGAACAAGTTGTGGACAAATTCTCTCCTAGAGAGCCATCTCGTTTGATAGGTTGTCGAATTGGTGTAATCAAATTTGACATTCTTGGAGAGCTTAGCAGCAAAAACTTCCTATTCTGCGTTCAGCAAATCCTGGAGCATCTGAGTGATCAAGACTTGGACACGTGAGTGTGACAATGAATACTTGTCTATGTTGGTTTTCTTCTTTTCATACATCATTTTGGCCATGTGTTTCATGAAGGAAAATGGACCTTTTTCATTTTTGTCTGGACAGCTACTAAGTGTGGCCTCAACGGCTTGACATGTCATTTCAGAAATTAGACTGATAAATCAATGCATCAGCTAACTCTGATTTTACAATGTTTACAGGCCCCGTTGATGTTTCAGATTTGACAGTTTTTAAATCACAAATAATTGCTGAAAGGAAAGAAAAAATAGTTTTCATGGATTTTTATATCATGTATCTGTACTAAAATGTGAAAAAGCATGTAATAATTTCTTTCCCTGTTATTACTATAATTCTAATTTTCGAATTTTAGAAAAAGTGCACTACATATTATAATCAACGATGTATTTTCACAATTTTTACTTTATTCAGAAAATCAAAAATGTTGTGTTTTTTTTATTTGGCCGTTGGCTGTTTGTTCATAGAGGCTTCTTTTGGAATGGTGATCAGAGGCTGCCCCCTTCCGCTCCCACAACCGCATCACCTATGATCTTGTACCTCTGTCATCTGTTACTTCTGTTTCCTTGCTTTTATAGGTCACCACACTTGTCTTATTGTGTGATGTGCTTCTTTTTAACCCAAACATCCATCAACAAACCCACAGAATGTGTCAAGTGAGCATGGTCTGGAAGTCTGCCTTGTTCAATGACCTGCGAGCGTCCAGCAGATATAAGCTGTACTGCGCTCTCCAGATGAGGCAGGCTGTGTTGATTGGCAAGGTGACTAGTCTGTTCCTAACCATGTACACCGTAAATCTCACTGCACACTCTCAAATCCTTCACACATTTTAACGCAAGCTCATTTTTAAATTAGTATTTGTCATGGGCTCGCTTTTTAAATAAAAATAAAAATTAATAGATGTAGTGCTTTGAAAAACGTTGTTGTTGCCTTTAAATTTAGGGAGTGTATACGGACCCGGTAACCGAGAACAAAGTCACAAAGTATACAGACCCGGTAGGGGAACTCTTTTGTGATTTCGGAGAGTTTCAGCGCCCTCTTGGCTCAGGGTAGACTTAGGTTCTTCTAAATCTATGGTCTAGATCTAGATCTAAGTAGACAGACTTAAATCTTTCCTCTAGTTTCGCGGCTAACCTAGATCTAAATGAAGATTGCGGATGTCTTTTCGATTAACGATGGTTTTTCCTCCGTTTTGGAGTTGGAGGAATCACAATTTGAAGAAAAGAACAAGTTACAATGTCATAATTTCAATCGAGCAGTCCCCTCTCTCTCTCTCTCTCTCTCTCTCTCTCTCTCTCTCTCTCTCTCTCTCTCACACACACACACACAAGATTTCTACCGGGTCCACAGAATTCTACACTTAGAAGTGTAGAATTCTGTGACCGGGTCTGAGGTCTGAAACTTCCCGAAATAAATCACAAAAGAGTTCCCCTACCGGGTCTGTATACTTCGTGACTTTGTTCCCGGTTACCGGGTCTGTATACACTTCGTTAAATTTATATACTGTCATAATTTCTTTGTTACAAAAACAGTTATTGGACAAACGAACGTTTCATAAACTGTCCAGGTGCAATTTTACTTTTCAAACTTTTTATTTCAATTAAGATTTTAACTTTAAGAACCCCTGCTTTCATGATACTCCTTTGATTCTCAATTAACATTTAAGAAACCTCTCAGATGGGAGATATATATATATATATGCGCCCCCATGCTTGTTTATAAGTTATAAATGTGACACATTTTAAAATGTATAGCATAGGCACTGGGTCATTTAATGAGTATTGGTTTTTCTTTTTAAATTCCTGAAAATTTTCACTTGGTCACTTGGTGGTGTATAATTGTAGGTCTCTGATCATCATCATCATCATCAAGTCACTCCTGTCTTTGCTGAAGTCAGGTCGGACTTGTGTCTCCCCCCCCCCCCCTATAAACTTGTGAGGAGAGTCTCAAATTCTTCTGAAGTTTCCAGAATTTATAAATTTAAAAGAAAAATGTTTTAGATGCCTTTATTTTGTGTTATGAAATGTTCCAGTTTGTGCAAGTTCTGACATGTTCAGGAAAGCCTGCTTGGTCTAGGTAGCACTCCTACTTTTTGTTGTTTCATGTTGCTTGTTATAACTGAATGTAGTTTTATTTTCTACTTATAATTTCTTGTGTTTTATATCTCTTGAAACTTGAACTAATGACTTTGTGTAGCCCAAGTGAGAGTGAGATAACTCTGAGAGATTTTCATTCTTGAATTGTCAACTGGTTCGTGTATATATATGTCTTTTTATGTAAACTTCCTTTTAACACTTTGGCGCCTCATCTCGCCGATTGGCGATGTTTACCACCCAGTGTCTTTGGATATTCCCCACAATATGATGGCAAAGTGTTAAAGGGTGGAAAGGGGAAGTACGACAGTTTTTCCTGTTCTCATGGAAATGTTAGCTAGCTGTATTCAAGCATTTTTGGCCGCAGTGGTGTGTGTCCTCTACATGACTGGGATGTAAAGTGGCATGTGTTGGACAAGATGGGAGCCTCTGTGGACATATTTAAGCTTGCAAGACTGTCTATGGAATGTGTAACTGTATGATGTGACCCACTACTTACTGATGGTTCAGTGAAAATGCTGTTTTGTTTAATAGCGATTGTAAAGTAGTCACTGTGTTACTTACTCAAGGTTTGAATTGAAAATTTTTCACAGGAAAATGCTAAAGAAAAATCCTTGGAGTCTGAGCAGTATGAAACTCTAACAGCCTCAAAGGGCCGCCTTACTGCCGTCCAGCTACAAGCAGCAAGGCCAGAGCATTCATCACAGGAAATTCCAAAGGTACATAGAATAAATTTAGACTTTACATTTAAAAAAAGTGGACATTTCTTTATGATATGGTGGGATTAGAACAAGTACATCAATCTTTCTAACAACAAAAATCATCTTTCCCTTGTCTTATTTTCTTTCCAATTAGATCAGATAGTCCTCGTCTAAAAGGTATCGGTAGTTTTTGAAAGTAATTATATATTCATTTTCATCATTTCAATCAGTCACGTCATCCCCTGTGTCACACTTCAATTTTTTGTCTTGAGACCTGGAAAGCTAACTGTCATGTTTGCTTTGATTGACAAGGGATCTTTTCGTGTCGTAAAGCGAGAATTGTATTTTGCTGAAGAATGATGTAACATTTTCGTGTTTGCACTGTACTGTTTAGCATGCATGCAGAAAAAGCAAGCTTGATTACTGTGTTGAGGAAATTTTATTAGTATCTCTTAATTTTTCTGATGAGATGTGTCCCACACAGGCTGGATTAGCCCTGACAAGCAAGGTCGGAGCAGCCTACCTCTTAGATGATCTAAATTACATCAACTGGGGAACATTATGATTTACATTTATTTATGACAACTTTCCAAGTAATGTAAAAAATGCTGAATGTGTGGAAGCTTTTAAACTTTAACCTCAACAATGTCAGGAAAGTAGGCTTTTTTCTGCTGTTGCATCTGACTTTATCCTCAATGAAAATGTAGTGGTGGGTCATTGAAGACACTACATTTAGGTCCAACTTAGAACTCCCCCCCTCCCCCCTGCACTAAATGGCTACTGTCAATGTTGTGTCTATGTCTGCTCTAGTCTAACTCATTCAAAGACCCAAAGTTTTCAAGGAAAATTCCAGATTCTTTTTGTTGCTTCTATTGAAGAACATCTTGTAGACATGCATATACAGCCAAGTTTTATTCTATGTTTTCATTTCCTGCCCATGTCTCTTTGGAACAAAACTCCTCTAACTGTTCTCGTTTGATTGTACAGCCTCCCTTGGAGCTGCTATCAGGTGACAAGCTACGGTCCTGCCCCCACTGCCAGGCTCCGGCCAAGGAGATGGAGTGTCAGGACCGAGCCGTGTGCTCCTCTGAGACCTGTGCCTACGACTTCTGCACGCTGTGCTTCGCCGCATTCCATGCCACCAAACGCTGCAAGCCGCTCTGTTTGACCTCGTCAAGAAATGACATGGCTGGTACCCGAAAGAGTCGAAAAAACCTCAGACGATTATGACGATACCCATTGCCATTAGATAAGAGTTACTTGTTTTTAGTTCGTGAAAAGAACCGCTCAATTTGGGCCCTGCTCAGTTCCTGTGTGTTAATCGTTGAAGTTGACCCGTGTTGTGGCACGATTGAATCAATCCTAACTTGTGATCATTTCTATTCGTAAGGTTTGTGTCTGATTTGCGAGAATGTGCTCCTGTGCGTGAGATATTCCTTATTCTCCTTATTCTCCTTATCTTGCTACCTATCTCTTAACAGGAACCTTACTTCAACCTCGGACCAAAAGGTTCTTTAAATTCTCTTGTAAATTGTTTCTTCAAAGGATAAATTTAATTGTAAACTGCAAGTCTTCCAAGTTAGATTCTGTTGCCAGTAGAACTTTCAACTTGAAGAAGGAAAAGAAAACAGTAGCCTTGGCTGTGATGATTTGTTTAGGCTGTGACGTTGAAACCATAATATTGGCACAGAATTTCTCTCGGCACACAAATGTGTTGAGTGATTTCAAAAATATTTATTAGATATTCTTTTAGTGCTTTTTTAAAATGCGCTTGAAGTGTGACCACTGAGTCATCAACTGTTGTTATCCAATCTTATACCAGAAGAAAAAAAAAACAACCAAAAAAAAACGTAAACTGGAAAAGGAAAATAAAAACCTAAAATGAATTGTATCATTTTGTTTATTTGAAATGAATCTCTACAGTCATGAAAGTAAAGATGCATTTCACAGAAGTCAATGCATGGCTCCCATTGTTATGTTATACCGCCCAAAAAAAAGTAAGAAAAAAAATTGAAAGATAAAGAAAGCTTTCAAATGGGGGGGGGGGGGTTATGTTATGCCATTGATTGTTGGAAATTATAGGTGAGCTGGGGAGGGCTGTTGTTGTTGTCGATCCCATCTGTTTGAAGTAAGGTTTTTAGCCTGTCTGTCCTGTGACTTTTGTCAAGTCTCTTTTGTGTAACTCTTGATATTCTCACTTTTCGCCTGCCCTATCTGGTTGAAGAATAAATATATATATCTTAAGTCTGTGTCAAAATCCAGTTTTGTGCCGACAACTTTCTCCTGTATTAGTTAAGTCAAACATATGATTAATTTGTTCTATACTATATAACTTTTTTCTCCCTTAAAAGCAAGTTCCAGTCACGTGGCTGTTGAAATATGTGTGCTTGTTACAATCTTCACCTTAGATCTGGCTGACTTTGTGTTTGTGACTCAGCAAATATGTGCCACTTTTCGTACCCATTCTTTGTTCTTTTTTCTTTTTTTAATCGTCCTCACATAAGGTAAGCTTTCATGGTCAGATTTTGACCACATGCTCTGCCTACCTATTATGTTAGTATTATTCTTTTC
The DNA here is from genome assembly GCF_000002075.1 of Aplysia californica. Classification (NCBI taxonomy): domain Eukaryota; kingdom Metazoa; phylum Mollusca; class Gastropoda; order Aplysiida; family Aplysiidae; genus Aplysia; species Aplysia californica. Next base: position 77,142 of record NW_004797746.1, read on the forward strand.
CCTGAGAGTTTGTTGTATTTTTCTCAACATATTTTTGAATCAGTTATTGTATAGAATGTTGACCAGTTTAGGGCAAAATGATTATTATGTTGTTAGTAAAAACAAAATTACGATGAAAAAAATATTGTTTTTGTTGATCAGCCTGGATCTAGATTTAAGTTTCAACAATTCATTTCTGTTGATTGCATGAAATACTCAGAAGATATTTGTTCAAATAGGCATTTATTTTGTTAGTTCTATTTTAATCACAGAGTTCTTCATTATTATCCGTCTATTTTCCTGTTTTTCTGAAAAACTTCTTTTGTCAATGTATGTTGCAACTCTTTTTTTGTGTTCTGTCGATTAGTGCTTAAAATTCATATATTGGGGAATGTGATATTTTCTCTAGTATCTTTTGAATTCAAGTGTGTTGTCAGTTAGCTATAGTCGTACAAATTTTTATGACCCTATATAATATTAATACGTCAATATTTTTTTGGGAATAGTTGTGAACTTTATCTTTAAAGAAGTGACAGAAATTACTGTGAAGTGTTTTGCTCCAAATCATAAATGATACTGACTGATGTTGACCCGTGCTGGGCGCTCTCTCTCTCTCTCTCTCACTGGGCGCGCTCTCTCTCTCTCTCTCTCTCTCTCACACAAGAGTGTTGAGTGTAGAGTCTGGAAAGCATGATGTATAAAATATAATTTATTAATCAGCTCAACATCAGAGTTCACCTTTGTAGTGTTGCCATGTCTTTGATCTCAGCTCTGAAATATGTGCTGAATGATGATGCAATACTTTTCTCTTACATGACGTAAAATTTAATTAGTTCTCTTTTATTATTATTATTTTTTTAAACCTGTGAAATAAAACCGATGCTACAGTGAGTACTGCCAGTCTGTTTCAAATATTATGACATGTATTAAATAATTTATTTCCTAACAATAGCTGAACATTTGTGAGGTATCGTGGTGAAATCAGGCGCTCGTCAAAATACAAGGAAATTGAAGAAACAGGCATTTTTTTCTCTAGTTTGGCAATATTTTTTTAACTTTTGCTGTTTGGCTCAACACCTATCAATAAAAAAAATATTGATTAACACTTTCCACCCTCGCAGAGCGCGCAATACTTTTCCCCACGGACCAGGATACAGTTGCGGTACATGCTTTCATACTGTCACCGATCGGCGTCCCGTTTGGGAAAAGGGATGGCTTCTTACCATCGCCAATCAGCGCCCAGTTTGGGGCAAAGTGTTAATGGCACAAAAATGCACATTTTCCTTTTTCAAGGACTCTCAGTCTCAAGTTATAGAAGTTACGAAACTTTGGCGGCCATTTTCTCGTTAATTTTAATTAAACAAGGCTACCCCCACCTCCTTCAATCGGAAATATCTCAGCGTCTTTTCAAGATAGGATGGGTATTTTTTCATAGAAAGCAAGATATATGACAAAAATTTCAGGCGATTTCATTCAATAACTCCACAAGTCCGAAAATTGACGAGCGCCTGATTCCACCGTGTTGTGACACAACTGCTTTTGTTTCTCTGTGCCATAGCTGTCAGACAGTCATGTGACTGGCCAACAGTATTTTTTTTGCCTGTTATTAGTGTTATTAGCCATTAAAGTATTCCTATATCAGTATCGTCATGAAGTTTTAATAGACTTGCAGGTGAAATGCTTTGCATATATTGTTAAAGCAGAATATTATGAATAACATCATGGTATTCCAGGGAAGATAATGTTAGTTTACACTTCCATGACATGTTTGATACCGGTGTACGTCAAGGCAAAAGTTAAGATTTTTGGGTAATTATTGCACTGCCTATTCCTGTTTTTTAATCCATTTTCTGGGAGAATTTGGGCAACTTCTCTCTTGAATTCCATAATGTTACAGTGAGTGGGGGTATTGTTGTCCGTACCTGAGCCATGGGAATTGAAAAAAAAATCTTGGTTTTTATATCACTCTACTATCTATATGCCAGACAAAAACAGGGGGATGCCAACAGCAGGGTTAAGAGTTAAGATGAATTAGGTAGGATTTGAGGACCAACAGTGCTCAGAAATTATTAGATTACAACATGTTTCAGTTTCAGGCTTTTTTGTGTGTTTTTACAAACTGAAAAGTTTTAATTTGAGTATTGTGTTTCTAAAAGTAAAAGGCATAGCTTTGTGACTGTTTTCTTATCTGTCAGATAATATTAGAATCTTTTATAACAACCATATATATGAACACATGTGAAGGATATAGGTCTATCAAAATAAGATTGAGCCTGTCTTTATATAATTGCGAAAATCAAATTTTAACAATTTTTGTGCAAGAGGTATGTGTGCTCATCAATGCCTGCCTCCGCCTATCTCAATTAGAAATTATTTTTTTTTAACATCCGATACCTAGAGCCATTTTCAACAAACGAATGAGGCCATGGAGAATGTTACTTTTTTATAATTGCTGATCTGATGTAGAGTAGCTGTTATAAGTGGGTGGTTGGCGGGTTCTCTAGTGTAGTTTGCTTCTTCTTTCCTATCAAATATCTATCGTCTTTATCTACTCTCCTTTTTTGTGTTTGTTACTCTATTGTAACACATCTAATCTTCGGTGACGGTACTTGTATGACCTTATTGTGTTGCAAGTGCCATAAAACTCTTACGAAAACTAAAGGTTAAGTTTAACTCTAGATTCTTCCTGAAAAGTCCTGAACCATTTATGTGATATAATGGAATGTGCTGTTTGCTGTGATTGTGCTGGATATGGAAGCGGGCGAAACGAGTAGTGGGAGATGTTGGGGTAGAACAGGGTGAGGTGTAAGTCTGATAATAATGACAACATACAAAAATACAATATAAGTTTTAGCTGGAAAGTGTACATGTTTTGATACGAGAGTTTTAATGAATAAAAAATCGGTGCATGCTTGCATATTTTTATGACCCAATACATATATGTATAATTGATGTTCTATTGTATTGTTTCTTTCTTTGATGCTTTTTAAGATGTAAAGTCTGCAATAATGTCATGCATTTCATTGAATACAAAGTATTATAATTCAGGGGATAAAAAGTTGGTCTTTGATTTTTTAAATATATGTACATATGTATTGTGTTGTGTGTTCATGTTTGTTTTTGGTAACACTGTATTAATACATATATTATTACCAGGGGTCTGAATATTCCACTATTTAGCGGATTTGCGCTTCCGCCATTTCCTCTGCTAAACTCCACTGCTGAGAGGAGCACCTCCCAGTAATGCATCACCACTTTCTGTACATAATCAAGATTGTGATGTAAATATTTGGTAAGAGACTCTTTTACTTGAAATTATTTTCCAAACCCTCAAATTGGTATGAAATAACCTTGCTTTGATAAATCGATGGTTTTTATCTCAGCATTCTAGGCTTAAACAGTATAATAATAATGGGTGTCCCACGAAAATGGTCTTCTGTCGCGATAACACGGAAAGTTCCTCCTTTTTAAAAAAAAAATTCTGAGTTGAGACCCATGTGTAATTCACCAGAATGTTTGTTTTTTTTGGTCTAATGCCTCAGCTCATTCTTAGCGGCCTTCAATTCTTTTTCTAGTGGTAGTAGATGGCTTGTGCAGCTTGAAAATGACTTTGTTGTGTATGCTGTTTCTTTGTCTTAATAGTTTCTTCTTCTTTTATCAAGTATCCGCTGTATCTCAATCATCCCAAGTTAGCCCGATGGGCTAGGTCAAAGTCAAAGCAGCCTGCCCACTAAATGATCTAAATGGTCACTGGAAAAGTAAAAAGAATTGTGGTGGTGGTTGATGGATGTTCTTGTTCTACTGAGGTCCATCCCTGCTTCTATACTTAAAGTCGACTGCAGTTGAGTTGATGTTGTCGGAGTACTCAGAGGAGTGAAAAGTAGATCAATTCATCCGAAGTTCATCTTAAGGGAAGACACGGGTTGGCGACCCCTGTGAATATCGATAAAAATTTTAGAAATATCTAATTTTTGTTTGACATCTGGAACTATCAGGTCACAACGACGAAACTGTTGAAAAAACACCCTAAATGACCTAAAAGGGCGTTTGAAAATTGCGTACTGCAAAGCTTCCTACAAGGGCAAAACCACCACATGCATGCAGCTCGGAAATCCTCAAGGAATTTTAGCCAAATTTGCTGTTTTTTTATCGACTTGTGTCCTACACCACGAACATTCCTCAGTTAAAATTTCTAGTGCATGTCATAAATGGACGTACTGTCTCGAACTGTGTTCACTTTGCCATTTGGTTGCAATATAACTTTATAAGCCGCCGTTTGCGCAAAATCCAGAGTCGCATCAACATGTCACCAAAACGAAAGCTGAGAGACTTTGTTGATGGTGCCAGGGCTATGGCATGGCTGCAGGGTGGAGTTTGGGCTCGAGAAGTTGCCAGAAGGCTTGCAGTGTCATACTCTGTCATTGTCCGCCCGAGGCAACGCCATCAAGCCACTGGATCGGTCCAAGAACGGCCACGAGCAATTCTACCCAAGAAGACCACTCAAGAGTGTTTGCAAGTGATCCTTTTAATTAACTATGTTAAGTCTGAATTATCACTGTATCATCATTGTACAATATATGGCTCTTCAGCTGACTTTACTTTTTCAAATCAAACAACTACCTGTTGTGTCATTGACCTAGCGGTTGGGCTCTCACACCCGCAACAGATGGTCCTGGGTTCGAATCTCGTTAGGGGCCCGACTTTGTGTCCTTGGGAAAGGCACTTTGCACAAATTTTCCTCACTTCCCCCAGGTGGGAATGGGTACCCAGCTCTTGACAGTTGAGACAATGAAAGATCTTGTCAGTTTGTTAGTGTTTGAGCGCTTAATCAGCTGCTTGCACTGTGTATGCTTCCTGGGAAGCTGAGAATGTTTCTGAGTGTTCTATGGTCTGCTGGGGTAATAATATAATATAGTGCAAAGCCCATAGAGCTTGCTGTCGAGCGGGGATATATAATATGCACTACCGGTATACAAATGCTATTTATTAATATTATTATTAAATAGAACCAGTGATGTGACTGTGTGGTCCTTAATAACCCCAAAGTGGAAGTTCCACCAGAGAAAGTCTTGTGGGTGCTCTGGTGAGGTTTTTCTTCTTTCCTTCAAAAGCAAACATCTCTACCGTCCTTATCTTTCCTCCATCTTTTCTTTGTGTTACTGTACAGTAACAGCACCTCATATCTTTGGTAGGCCTATATATAATAATAATAAGAGCATTTGTATCCCGCCTTTCCCCACAGCATGGGCCCAAGGCGTACATAGGAGATTAAAAACGCATTCATACTAACACCATACAAATTCATCATGTGCGCACTTTTTGACAGCAACATTCTTTCAGACAATAAAAAATGCTCATACAAAAAGGCAAAGGTACTGTCCATTAATTAAAATATTTCTTAAATAGATGTGTTTTGAGTCCCCTTTTGAAGGTATCAAGTTTTATTTCGCTCCTCAAATCATGAGGGAGAGTGTTCCAAACTGTTGGCCCAGAAAAAAGAAAAAGCTCTCTCACCATATTTCTTCAGACACACACGAGGTGTTGAAATTAGTCTAGAGCCACTGGATCTTAGTTCACATGATAGTGTGTATGATACAATGAGTTCTTGAATGTATGTGGGAGACTGGTTAGTTTGACCCTTAAAGCATAGTAGGGCTAACTTATATTCAATTCTCGCTTTCAGTGGAAGCCGATGGAGCTCTTTAAGTAGGGGAGTCACATGATGGCGTTTTGATTGCTTTAATACTGGCCTGGCAGCATTGTTTTGAATGCGTTGGAGTTTTGCAATTTTTTCTTCGGGTATATGACCTATTTGTGTTGAAAGTGTTGTAATACTATAATATTGCTAAAAAAAATATACATATAGAGATCTAGTCCTAAACCCCAAACTGGGAGTTCCACCAAAGAAATTCTTGTCTGATATAGAACACAATGGACAAGTACTTATTGAACAGTGTGGCCATGTCACACTACAGGACCAGTAATTGTAAGTGTAAGATTGCAGGTTCGGTGGTTTCATTCAGCCTCAGCTCGGTTCGACGTTGTGTCCTTGGGAGAAGCACTTAACATAAGTTTCCTATTTGGCCCGGTCCTTTCGAAGACGGACATTAAACTAAACGCAGAGGTCCTTCCTCTCAAATAACCTAACAGGGTTAGTAAGGTCGTGAAACCTATACATGTACCATTTCTTTTTTTATTGGATAGTAGCAACATTACCTTATGTATATTCTTCATATTTTTATTCGGTCTTCTATTTTTTTAAAAAATACAGTGGTGTCTGACAGTGACAAATTTCAAATGTCCTTAGCATGTCCTTTCATGAAGCATGCTACAAAAGCAAAAACTAGTGACAGTGTCCACTTATGGGACAATGGGAGCATAATCTATATATTATATATACATGTATATATTTGTGAAAGTTTGTCACTTTGGTCACCTAAAACTTCCAAACGGTGGTTCAGAATTATATAAAGGGTGCACAGTTACATGTATATTAAGGAGTCTGAAGTCACTGCAGTTTAATTTTCAGTTTTGCATTAGTTACGTTTAGATCTAATCTTGGGAAAGTTTGTCTTCTAAGATGCCATTGTAAACAAGTGAGGCTTCCGTTCACATGCAGTGCCCACTGATCCCACAATGACTTAACGATCGATTCTTTTGAGTCCGTTCATCAAAAGCGGTACCCAGCTAGTTTATAATAAACCCCAAAACCATTTGCATCAACTATTGAAGAGTTGGTCTCGTGAAAAATGGATAAACTCATCCAAAGTTCAACAAAACTACAGAAAAAGAGGTGTTGGGACGCGAGAAAAAGTAACAGAGTTCAACAAAAGTCAAGTCGACTGCAGGCCTTCTACATGTACTATCTTTACAAAATAAACAGGTCTATTTCATGAACATCCAAACAAAACAAAATAACCCGAAGAATAAATTTACAAAATATAGGCCTACCTTTATTGAATACTTTCTATTCTAACAACGAAAAACATCAAAACATTTTTTTTACATTACGGTACATGCATCATGTATGTTAGAAACATTTGAAAACAGACATGCAGGGTAACCTTTACAAAAATATTTAAATGTCCAAAGCTAACTATGTGAGTCATACTGCTGGACACAGACAATATAATATGTTTGTAAGAGAATACAAGAGGCCATTTTTGAAATCTCGAAGAAAAAAACAACAACTGGATTCTCAATTTCATTTGGAGCCAGAAAAAAACCCAACATTTAAGCTCACACAGACAAAATATGAACAAAGTTAAACACAAAAACAGGCAGTGGAGACTTATCAACATAGGCTAATGCGAAGAACGATATTGAACATGAAATTTAGGTACAAAATGTTGATGAATGGAATACTGACAAAACTTTTCTGCTCAATCATAAAAATAAAAAGCAGTTGTGACAAATTCCTGAGGTTAATGTCATACAGGGCTATAATCTGCAGACAGCAACATGCAAAATTACAGTACTCATCAAAGACAGAGACGCAAGTCTCATCAATCAACTTACAAATTCATCTGAGATTTTGGCAAGAGACATGATATAATCCTGAACAGCAATGTGAATGTCTATAGACCAGGGGTGTCAAACTCAATCGCACAGGGGACTCTAAATTCAAATTACATGAGAGGTATCGGGCCAAAGCCAAATTGGGTCAACGCTCACTGAGCTACAAAAACTAGTCAGCTGCGGATGAGTTGATCATGTCGGGGGACTGAAATAAAAGATCAACTCGTCCAAAGTTCAACTTAACACATTACACCCTAAGGGTTGGGACGGGAAGCCTATTCCTAGATCTTAAGCAGGGGGAAGGAACCCACTTCCCGTAAATACAAACGTTTTAAAAAACACATTAAAAAAAAACCTAAACAAATTCCAAAAATCCTGAAAAAATAAAAGTTAAAAAGAAAAATGAACGTAGTTTCAGAAAAATATAACTTTATGTATGCGCAAACTGTTGGATATGTTGTAACTTTAGTTCAATCGGGGTGTCCGACCCGTTGCTCTCAGCCTCGCGGTCGGACCCTAGATCTACATTCTACATCTGATCAATCTGGATCGCCCCAAACTCTTGCTACATTTTCATCAAAATCTGATTCATCTGATTTGTCATACGCTTGTTTTTGCTCAAATCCATCATATTTCTTTTTTCAAACTCAGTTGTGTTGCTTTTTAACAAGTCGAGACTCCTTCGAAGTGTTGGAAACGCGATCGCACTTCGATCGGCTCTAATACTAAAACTACAGGCCCGAAACATTTCGTTTCGATATATAAAAAGGAAAAAGAAACATTTTGCAATAACTATGCAAATCAAAATCTCGGCATCAGAGTCTCGTCGTTTCTAAAGACGCTAGGTTGGCGTGACATTATTCACCATCCAACAATGAAACTTAACATGCAAAAAAGCAAAAAAACATTCTGCACAATGCAAAATACATTTTTAAGATATCTTGAAGGGACAGCAGTTAGAACCCCCCCCCCCCCCCCCAAGAAGATCAGCCCAGTAACACATCCAATAACAGAAAATAAAATACCATAAGGAACTTGAACTCAAGGAATTTCATAATGGCTGCACCCCATCTACTGATTTTACCCGAAACTCCTCGGGTCTGGCAGCAAACGAGTTCAACAATTATAATGGGAATCAAAACAGACAAAAGTTAACATAATAACACACCAAAGCAGAGACCAATTTTCATTCTTATGCCTATCAAAATATTTCAGAGCTTGAAGTACGGCATCTTTTCTCTTTTCTTGATTACGAGGCTGTTTCATGTTTTGAGTAAAGTTCTGTGTTATGGAGATTCTCGAGAGGGAGAAATTAACACATTACACGCTAAGGGTCTGGACAGGAAGTCTACCCCAAGATCCTACGCAAGGGGAAGCAACCTACCTCTTGTCAATAAACTCATTAAAAAAAAAAAAACATTAAAAAAAATACTAAGCAAATTTTTAAAATCCTGAAAAACTAGAATTTAGAAAAAAATGAATGTAGTTTCAGAAAAATATTACTTTATGTATGCACAAACTGTTGGAAATGTTCTAATTTTAGTTCAATTTGAGTGTCCGACCTGTCACTCTTACTCTCAGCCTCATGGTCGGGCCCTAGATCTAAATTCTACATCTGATTGATCTGAATCACCCCAAACTCTTGCAACAACGTTTTCATCAACATCTGATTTGTCATTTTTTTTGGTTCTTGCTCAAATCCACCGTTATTTCCTTTTTCAAACTCAATTGTTTCGCTTTTCAACAAATCAAGACACCCTCAAAGTGTTGGAAACGAGATCGCACTTCGATCGGCTGTAATACTAAACTAAAACGGCTAACCTGAAAAATTTCGTTTCGGTATCAAACGGAAAAAGAAACATTTTGCAATAACTATGTAAAACAAAATCTCAGCCCCAGAGTTTTGTTAAGGCAAGATATCCGTTTCTAAAGACATCTGGTCAGGGCAGGCGATTCTGGGCGAGTTAGGGAGGAGCGCGTAGAGAAATTCCGCGGGCGATCGCGGGCAAGTTAGAGTGTACTGTGTTAAAATTCTCTTGCAGGCGGGACACAATTGTTCGATGGGCCAAAATAGGCCCTTGGGTTTTGAGTTTGACACCTGTGCTATAGCCATACAAACTTCTGTCATCTCTTTCCCTGTATGCACAACAAACTGTCACTCTTTGGTAGAAAGTAGACGTAAGCTGATCACGGTGTCTGTCTCAAGCACCCTCTCATGTCCTTGATGTCACCCGACCAAACATGTCTGGAAGATAAATAAAAAATAAAAAATAAAACAAACCAAAAACCCATTGTGAATTCCATATAACAGAACGGAAAACTAAAGTAAACTTAGATTTTAAAAAATTTCACATGAAACTAATGGGGAATGAAATAACACTTTTTAAAAATTGATCCCTTTATAATGGTACGTACAATAATACATGCAATAATAGGTCTTCATCGACTCTCAACCGCAAGATCATGGTTTCGAATCCCATCAGGGGGCCCGACATTGTTTCCTTGGGAAAGGCACTTAACACGAATTTTCCTTACTTCTCCCAGGTGGGAAAGGGTACCCAGCTGTAGATTAAAAAAATTTGGGCACTTCGTCAGTGTTTGAGCATGTGTGCAATCCGCAGTTTACAGTGTATGAATCCTGGAGAGCTAAAAATGTTTCTGAGTGTTCTAGGGTCTGCAGGGGTAATGTTGTTGTAAATAAATCGCATAGAGCATGCTGTAGAGCCTGGATATGTGCTATATAAATATGCAAATTGTTATTCTCATTATTAGATCATTTAGAAGGTGGATTGTTTCAACCACGCCTGTCACTGTCAGGGTCTCAACTTGGACTGGCTGCTTGGGATATGATTGGATGATCCGAGATCAGAGAGTACTTAGTTTAGTTTTTAGTAGAGGTTTTATAGCAATCGCAACTGCATAAGGTCATATGAACGCCATGGGGTGGATGTCAACAGAGAAGTCTTTACAGGGAATCAGACTTACTCTGCTCACCTCTCTAGCTTCAACAGCACAAAGTCTACTTTGACTATCAAGGCACCCCAGAAATAGCGGGTCACAAGAGTGACAAACATACAGAAGAAGTAGAGGAAAAATGATGATAGTAAGGATTAGGAAAGAAAATGTAGCCGTCCCCTGTTGCAGTTCAGGCAGTTATGAGCATGACATTGATGAATCAGCCCATTTACAATTCTACTGACATAAGAAAATGTTAATGTCCCCCCAATGGGAATGGCCTAAAGACACTTCAGTGGCACTGCCCCGCGGGATTTCCAAGATCAGAGAATACTTACTTACACCAGATATTCATTAATGAAATAGAAAAGGAGACCCACCCAGAGGTGACAACACGGAAGAAATTTGAGAGAAAAAAATACCCCCAAATTTATAACATAAAAAGACAGCTTTTCAGATATTTCAGTTTCTGCTGCAGTTTATCCTCGGCTAAATAAGTTTTCCTAAAAACATCAAATGTGGACAGTCCATGCATGGGCCACTAGTACCAACCTGAAGATTCTCATGTCTTCCACCTGCTGCTCAAACTGCTTGGCTTTCTTCAGGGCGCTCTGAATGACCTGCCGAAACAAAAAGTTTCTTGATTTTTCTTATGTGATGTATTGAGCCCTAAAAAAAACTTGCTATTAATGTTTTTAGTTTTAGTAAGAGTTTTACGGCACTTGCAACACAACAATAAGGTCATATAAGTGCCGAAGATTAGAGGTGTTACAAGAGAGTAACTAACAAACACAAAAAAGGAGGGGAGATAGAGCTGACAGATTTTTTATAGGAAAGAAGGAGCAAACCCCATCAGAGCACCCACCAACCACCCACACTATTAATGTGATAAAATAACAATTTTCATCTACATCATCAAATAATAATTCTTTCGTTCACTCTTTTTTAGCAGCACCGCTTTCATTAAATATTATGAAGCAAATAGTTATGCTGTGTTTTGAATTAAGCGCAGTTAAACTTTTTTTTATCCAAACCTCTACAAAATTATCTCAAATTCCTTTGAAGGTTTGAGCCCCCACTGAAGACAGAGCTATTTAGATCAATGTGATGAACCTTGTATCCACATACAACATATTTAAATTACTTCTCTGGGAGACATTTTCGTATGTTACGTCATCAACAGGTTGACCGTTCAGGTTGTGGTCAAGTAATACCGGTCGCCTCGTTTCAGTCTTTTGGACAACTTTTTTGTTTCTGGTAAGTGTTTTACGGCGCTCGCAACTGCATAAGGTCATACTGACGCACAGGACACATTAAACTTTTTCAGTTGGCAGGAAATTTCGAATCTTGCCCAGGTGGCGGCCAAAGCCTACTCTTATCGATTTTAGACCACCAAGGTATCTTTAGTGTGCGCAACTTGCACACGAGACCTCTGAGATTTTTCGCCCTTGTCCGAGAAGGCTAGGCATAGATCTTTCCTACAAGAAGATCAGGGGTGCGGCTGAAAGACAGCAGTAAGAAGGAGCCAAGGAGTAGCAGTAGAAAGGCTGCAGAAAGAGTCAGGAGCCCACAGGAGGGGGCAAAGGGGGTGAAGGGGTGGGGACAGGAAGAGGAGACGAAAGCAGACAACAGAACATTGCTAGAGAGCAGGAAAGGAGGTGAAAGGAGACAATTTTAGAAAAGAAAATTTGTTTTCGGTCGCTACCTGGATTTGAACCCGGGACCTTTAAATGAGAGGCCAACACCTTAACCACGAGAGCCCCCTTTGACAACTTCTATTTGTGTATACACACAGTACATTTCTCAGAGTGAGCTGAAATCGAAACTAGTCCTACGATGTATGTGACGCATCAAGGACAAGAAGATGACAGTTATTTGAAACTGAATTACAGCTGACAATAAAAACCAACCAATCATGGATGCAAGGTCTCTGAATCATTATTTTAAAAAGTAAATCATCTCTCTTGGTTAAAAAAAAAACAACAACAAAATTTCTTAAGCTCTACTAAACTGGATGGGCCTATCACTTTGGAGGTAGGCTACTTAAGCCCATTTTTCTTGTGACTGACAAACTATCAATCATTAAATCAGACACACTTTACCCTCTGCAAGCAGCGTGTAATGCATACCTCTTCCGGAATACTTGCTAGTCTGGCTGCATTGAAGCCGTAACTCTTGGGACAAGCCCCCTTCACAAACTTGTACAGGAATGTGATGGTCTCTTGAGATGGGTCCTCCTCGTTTTCATTTTCCACCATACAGGCCTGAGACAACACAAAAATCATCAATTAATCTTATACTTATATGTAGTACTCACCCCAAATAAAAAGCACAGGCTCTGAGGGCTTTAGTACTTAGAATTTTTCAAGTAACAAAAGGGAGGGAGCAAAACAATAAAAGCATTTTATGTTCTGACTCAAAATTTAGAAATACATTTAGCACACACAGAGCCAAATTTGGAGGAAGCGGAAATCTTTTCCCAATGCATAAACGTCGCTGTTTACATGCGTCAAACACAAAGAATATATTTATGTTATAAAAGAAAAAAATAATGGACCTAAAATTTTGTGCGCTATATGTGTGTTTGTAAAGTGTGCGCCAGAATTTATCCGTTCAATCTAAATTCAATTTTCACAATTGCCGCCTTTTTTACTTCAACATAAAAGCAGCTGTTAATAAGTTACGATCGTGAATATTCTTGGCAGCATGAAAGTAGTCAAACACAGGTAACTCAAATTTGTCGCGGATTGGAAATAGTGTTCGAGATTTCCGTAATTCGTCATGTCAGTGTAAGTAGGTAGCGTAAACACGGCCTCGCGGGCACTCGCGGCCTTCCGACCGCGTGGTATCGGTAAAATCGGGGTAATTCCGATAGCTGTTTCTTTGCTCTTTCGCTATAAAACACCAAATGCCATACACCTTGTAAAAGTTCAGCTTTTCCTCGTTACAATGGTGTAAGTTGTTTATATGTCCGATTATTAGGAGCTGGAGAATCGCCGACGAAAGCGAAGCCTCTCGCGGTCGGAATGCGAGGTCGGCCGGTTGAAAAATTGACACGCGTGCATTCAAATGCTTCGCGGAACGAGGGATGATTAAATGCCGTCTTTTCATTGGCGGAGAACTGTAGAGCTTTAAACGGGCTTTCCCGAGATACAAGTTTAGCCTTTGGCGTCTTTATAGAAAGCTTTTAAAAATACCATCAAAATGTTCAAAGTGTCCCTTTTTACACAAAATATGTATAATACCGACTTATAACAGGTATCAATTAAAAGATCAGTTCATTTTCTATTAGAATAAAGTTATTAACTTGGAATTATTTTTCATCAATCCTTCCGCGAGACTCGGAAAGCATGTGACCCCGCACGCGGGGTACACTACAGTATAGAGCCGACTCGCTCGCCGCGGGGGCCGGTGCGCCGCCGCCGGGTCAACGCTCGGTGTTTTTGTCGAAATAACGACAGATCGTCGTGTTTGAGGCAATAAAGTACTGATTTGTAAAGATCTCACTGTCTTGAAAAAAATTAGGCTCCATATATTTGTTATAGTGATTGTACTCTGTTAATGTGGAGATGTTTAGTGCACTTGGTACTTTTTTTATGTCTGTCAAACATGGGGTTGCAGCCAGTGACTGACTTAAACAAATTTGATCAAATTTTAAACAACTTCAATTTTCTTAAAAATTGACGGAGAGGTTAAAGAATGGTACCAAAATGCTCAGTGGATATAGGCCTTTCAAATGGAACAGATAAATTTGGCATACAGCAAGTTTGAAAATTTAGTTTCTGGTACCTAGTTTGAGATTCGAGTGTTGCGTGTTCCGAGTGTTCCGGAACTCCGTGAAGTCAATACAAAAAAAACCAAAGGGACTGAAACCGGGACCGAACATTATGTTCAAGAAACCCAAGAATTCGTGATTATTGTGTTCGAGATTCATGGACTCTACTCAAATATCTCCTGTCACATACAGGAAATTAGATGGCACGATTAGACTGGTCAGGAGGCATTATGAACCACCCCTCTCAAAAAATTAAAACATAACGAGTTCTGAATCGGAAAAATTTTTTTTCAAGGACTAAATGGGTAAATCCTGTCCTAGCAACTGTCTGAAGAAGGACAGAAAGGTAGGTAAACACTTGTTCCCCGTTATCAGTATCACGGCAGAAAATCTTAATCTTACCATGTGGCCGAGGCGTACGTTGCTGTCATTTTTAAACTCCTCCACCAGAGAGTGGTAGTGGGTGGAGAATAGCGAGCGACACTGAATGTTTTCCGACAGTTCCTTCACCACAGAGCAGGCAATGGCCGTGCCGTCGTACGTTGCTGTCCCCCGACCTGAAAGCCATTGGTTTGTAAGAGTTTAGTTTTAGTAAGTGTTTTACGGCACTTGCAACACAATAAGGTCATATAAGTGCTGAAGATTAGAGGTGTTACAAGAGAGTAACAAACAAAAAATGAAAGAGGGGCGATAAAGACGATAGATATTTGATAGGAAAGAAGAAGCAAACCACACCGTCCACACCAGAGCACCCGCTAACCACCCATTGCCATTAGTTTGTCAGAGAAAAGAACACACATTAGTACTACAGCAACATTGAAAAGGAAGCGAAAATATCTGCTCACAACTTGCAGGAGAAAGCAGGATTTCGTCAAACTTTATTTTAAATTGAGACTAACGATTTTTGACGACTGTGTAAATAGGACTTGACAGTCAATCAATATGTTCATTCACGTCTCGCAAAGTTTCTATTACTCAGAAGGCAAGTACAACACAATATAAACATTATCTTTCAATTCGAGTAAAAAGAACAGCAACCTAATAACAGTCATTCAGTACCATGGAAAAAGAAGAGTGCAAAGTGCACAGAAACTACAGAGGGGGGGGGGGAAAGCCCAACAAGTGGCATCTTCCAATCTTCCAACCATCAGTGCAATTTTCTCGACTTGAGGACCAAAACCCCATCCAATAAACCCCCCAAAATAGCAGTCCCCAATTTAACAATTAATTTGACATTTTCAGCTTAAGCAAACGGTTACACATGAGGACAGTACCGACCTAATTCATCGAGAAGCACCAAGGAATGTCTGGATGCGTGCTGCAGAATGGCCGATGTTTCGCTCAGCTCCACAAAGAAAGTACTTTCCCCTGAGAAGGTAAAAAGATACACAAAATGAATTACAAACACCTATGTCAGAGAAAATGAAAGCTATGAAATACACTATTTTATGTTAGAGAAAATAAAAACCAGAAGTAAAGGACACGAGTTTGACTCATACTTGGGCAATATGTCCTGAGAGTTTGTCTTTCTGAAAAAACATACACCCCACAGATCAGGTCCGCCCTCACAAGAAGAAAAGTCAAAGCCGCTTGCTTTCCTGCACAATCTCAATTGTTCAGATGGTGGCAAAAACATTTACAAGCAAGCCAACTTTTTAAAAACCCAATCAAGGACACCAAACAATATAACATCAAATACAGAACTTTACTTTTTATCCAATGCTCAAACCTTTTGGGTGTCGCAGGAAGAAAGAGACTTTCTGCCACCAGCTGGAGAGCTCTAGGTCAGGGGGATGCCATGAGTAAATACGTAGAAATACAGAACAACAAACAAAATTTTGTCAATTGAGAGTGGTTCTGGTGGTGTAGGCTAAAATGTCATCTCAAATTCCCGACCTTCGAATCCGAGACAGTTCCAGAGAATTCCGGACAGTTGGCAAGTCAGTATTTATGACAAACAACAATATTTTAAAACTTACCTGACATGATGCGGTCACTCGCCCCCAGCCTGGTGAAGATTCTGTCCACCGGGGTCAAGCGACATTTCTCTGCCGGCACATAGCAGCCCTGAGGACAACAACAGTAGGCTTCACATCACAACGATAATATGGCATAACCACACTACGCTATAATGATGACATGACATAACTTACTCTCTTTAGTTTTAGTACGAGTTTTAGGGCACTTGCAACACAATAAGGTCATATAAGTGCCGAAGAATACATGTATTACAAGAGAGTAACATACATAAAAAAGAAGGAGAGATAAGGACAATAGATGTTTGATAGAATAGAAGGAGCAAACCACACCAGAGCACCCGCTAACCACCCACACTTACTCTCTCCCTATACCGTCCTATAAGGCGGAGAACAGTCGATGCCACGCTTGCCTGACCATGGCCACGTTCTCCAATTTCAGCACATCCAGGCTCTAGGCGATTGCTTCATCTCTTATTTTGCCTCTATAGCTTCCAGTTGTTTGTTTTAGCAGTGGTTTTACAGCGCTTTCAACTGCATAAGGTCATATGAGCGCCAGAAGATAAGAGGTGTTACAAGAGAGTAACAAACATTTAAAAAAAGGAGGGCAGATAAGGACGATAGATGTTTGATAGGAAAGAAGAAACAAACCACACAAAAGCACCCGCCAACCACCCAAACTTCCAGTTGGTCTGGAGGACATAACATGACACAACAATACAATAATAATTGTCTTGGATGGCCACCAACTTAAGGAGAAAAGTGGGGGGCTGTCTTAGGGTGTCATTATAATGTTAAAAAAATACCAAACAAGGGATGAAATGAGAATTGGCCGTTTGTACAGGTGATTGTCTTATAAAGGTAACCGTTAGAGCAGGTGTGACTATTTGCATTTATATAATGCAAATCCATGCTCAATGCACTTTACAACCCATCTGTTATGATCACAGCAGACTTTCGAAAACACAGAAATATTCTCGGCTCCCCAGCGCAAACAGCTGATTAAGCATATCCGTATGCCTTGGGGTCATTTAGTACCCCCAGGGTTGTATTCATCACATTTTAGAATACTTCTAGTGCGAATATCTCTATGAAACTTTAAGTATTTCTAAAAAAAATCATTTTGAAAGACTGCTATGCAAAGTGTACGGATCTGATAAACAAGTAAATTTCCTCTTTGGAAAGTTGGGGTACTGAGTTCCCAATGTCGTATGGATACGATAGTAAAACATGACGTACAGTTAGGGTTAAGCATTCAAACTGACAGGACCTTCCACCAACTATGGCCGTACCTATTCCCACCTGGGTGAAGTGAAGATAATTCCTGTAAAGTGCCTTGCCCAACGACAGAATGTCAGGCCCCTGATGAGGTTTGAACCCATGACCATTCAGTAAAAAGCCTGACAGTTAGACCACTGAATAAACAATATTCTCGAAGAAACAATTAAAGTTTGTTTTGTTGGGGAAAAAACAGAATTATTTTGAAATTTCTCAAGTGATCCAACTTCTCATTAGTTTATGCATACACCCCTACCCCCAAGACAGAAAGTGGAGATGAAAGCAGACACAGAGAGGACCATACCTCTAGACACTGAGAGCCCCCCCCACTTTGTTTTAGTAAAGGTTTTACGGCGCTCGCAACTGCCTAAGGTCATTTGAGTGAAAAGGGGTGGATGTCAAAAGAGAAGTCCTTACAGGGAATCAGACTTACTCTGCTCACCTCACAAGCTTCAACAGCATCCACTATCAAAGCACCTAAAAAATAGCAGTTCACAAGAGCGTGACAAACATACAAAAGAAGTAGAGGAAAAATGACAATAGTAAGGATTCGGAAAGAAAAAGCAGCAGTTCCCTGTTGAAGTTCAGGCACAGTTATGAGCGTGACATTGAGGAATCAGCCTCTTTACATTAACAATTCTACTATGCATAAGAACTCGAGATGTTAATGTCCCCCCTTTTGGGTATGGCCTAAAGACATTTAGCACCGCCCCGGGGGTCTCCCCCCACTTAATCTGAGGGCAAAGTGTTCAGTATTCAAGTCAATGCACCTGTTTCTGTCCTGGAATTCAAGCTAGTACGATCAGCAGAAAACTTTGGAGTTCTTTCACAGCTACTTCGGGCTTCTGGTTGACTCGGAGGGATTGAGCATCTCCTCTCAAAATGACAACACCAAAAACAAAGCAGGGCTTGTGTGCACATTACGCTCATTGAAGAAAGTTGGCCAAATCACAGTGGAAGAGGAGGCTTGACCACGTTTAGAGCCAGTGCAAAATTCCAAGTTTTTGTGGGGATTTTTTTTTGTCTAGTGTCCCGAGCAAAATTCCAAGATTTTGTGGGGATTTTTAAAGCAAAATTACCAAGTTAATCACTGCCCTAAAACTGAAGTAACTCTAGTGAGGATTAAATAATTGAAATTGCTGAAAATGGTTTATGGCCACCAAAAGACAGAAGAAGGCTCCATTCTTGTATTTTAGTTTAACTTTTAGTAAGAGTTTACTGGCACTTGCAACACAATAAAATCTTATAAGCGCTGAAGATTAGAGGTGTTACAAGAGAGCAACAAACACAAAAAAGAAGGAGAGATAAGGACGATAGTTGTTTGATAGGAAAGAAGGAGCCAACCACACCAGAGCACCTACCAACCACCCATCACTCTTGTATGCAAAATGGCTGTATGGAGTACGTTATTTAAAGACACCCCCCCCCCCCCCCCCCTGCACCAAGAACTCACCACTTGTGCCATGATTGTGATGAGCCCCACTTGTCTCATGAGCGTGGACTTTCCTCCCATGTTCGGGCCGGTCACTAACACCACTTGACCTTCAGAGTAGCTGCCGTCTTCCTCATCATTCTCCTACACAAATATATATAGATATATATACATATATAAAAAAAATGTTTTTATAGTAGAGTGTTTTACGGCGCTCGCAACTGCATAAGGTCATATGAGCGCCACAGAAATATATATTATACATTACAAAAAAAGTAAAAAACAAAAAAAAACAACCCCAAAACAAACCCACCACCTAGTTGGAGAGAAGAGTTAGTTAATTCTAGTACGGGGTTTTAATTGCTGGCATTTGCAACACTATAGGGTGATATCAGTGCCAAAGATTAGAGGTGTTATAAGAGAGTAACAAACATAAAAAAAGAAGGAGGAGAGATAAGAACGGTAGCAGGTTGACAGAGGAAAGGAGGAGCAAACAACATCAAAGCACCCCCCCAACCACCCACTTGGCGAGAAAAGAAAGTGGCTAAAAAAGCAAACTATCCTATACATAAACAGCTTGTGCCTCTATAAATGAATTATTCACAGACTACAATTTAGGGTTGACAAGTACATTCTTACACAGACCTGCCTAGTTTGACACTTTAAAAAATTGGTAATGAAATGGTCAAAAATTAGTACTTTGACTTAAAAATTAGTAATAGTATAATTTTCCTTCTACGAAGTGGGGGCCTACTAAAAAGAAATAAAAAAATAAAAATTTGAGTGACAGCTTACTTATATTTTCCGTGTATAGTGGACTATTTACATGGAGAGGGCTTTTGATTCCAAATCATTGAGAGGCGTTTAACGAATACTCATGATCATCTACGAATTATTTCTGTGCAAACTTGTCGTAGAACTAATTATTCATAAAATTGACTCGATTTTTTGTAATTTTCAAAGTACATTCGTATCTTTGCAATAGGGCCAAATCTCTGGACATATATCCGTATTATTACGAAAAATTCGCAAATATAGGTAGGTTTGTTGTTTTTACACGCTGGTTTTTTATGGGTTGTTTCCCCCCCCCCCCCTTCAATTTGAGGCTTCAACTACTGCTGCACTAAAAATCAAGCGGTAACTGAAAAGGCATCATTTTACAACGGAAGTAACAACGAGACACAAGAACAATTAAAAGGAAAAGACAACCATTCTACTTTCGTGTCGTCAGTGAGAGAGAGAGAGAGAGAGAGAAAGAGAGAGAGAGAAGGAGTGGGGGAGGAGGGTTGATAGAGAGAGACGAGAGAGAGTGGGAGATAAGAGAAAGAGACAGGAACAGAGAGAGAAAGAGAGAAAGAAAGAGTGAGGAAAAAGCACTTTCTGAGAAGAGAAATGAGACAGGACGTCAGGTCCCACTTATGGAAAATGACGAAGCAAATCAAAATTACGGATTTCCGTAAAATTTCCATCCCCGTATTACTTGGCGAATGACATTGTGCCCATCCATACCCTTACCAAAATGTATTTGTGCCCACTGCAGTGATCTTATCTGAATCAAATGCCTTGAAATTGAAAGCTTAATGCCATTCAACCCAACTCAGTAGAAATACCCGCTTAAGAAATGTGAAAACAACTTTCCTTGAGAAGGATTTAGCGAGTGCTTGTTTTAGTAAGAGTTTTATAGCACTTGCAACTCAATAAGGTCGTATAAGTGCCGAGGATTAGAGGTGCTACAAGAAAGAAACTAACAAAATAGAAGGAGGGGAGATAAGGACGATGGATGCTTGACAGGAAAGAAGAGCAAACCACACCAGAGCACCCGCCAACCACCCCCACCCGAGCAAATACATAGAATTGTCTTAGTGTTAGTAGACGTCTTACAGCGCTCGCAACTGCATAAGGTCATATGAGCGCCAGAAGATTAGAGGTGTTACAAGAGAGTAACAAGCACAAAAAAGAAGGGGAGAGAAGGGCGATAGATGTTTTATAAGAAAAAAGAAGCAAACCTATGAACAGAGAGAAAGAACACAGAAAAACTACATTACAGAAGCCAGTCACAAAAACAGAAGTATTAGATCCCTTACATCCTTGAGACCAATGAGCGTGTCATTTGGTATGAAATCTCCACCTTCAAACGTCCTTGACACACATGGATGACGACCTTCTCGGATTTCTAACATTGGCTGCGGAAAGGGAAAAGAGGTAAAATAATGTGGAAACCCTTTCATACATCAATATCAAACAACATCTATCAAATAAGAACAACCCTATATATATAATACACTGCCAGGTTAATTTTCAGTGGTGTATGCTCCTCTAATCAGCATTGCTTTCAGACAAGAGTATCTTCTCATCCTAGGATTTTTTTTTCTCAAACACCTATCGCCCTTATCACTCCTTTTTTTTCTTTGTATGTCGATTTTATTTTCAAAATTTTTCTTATAATTCTATGTTCTGACAGCAACTAAATATTAGATACATATATACTATACTAGAGGGGCCCCCTTTCGATTTAAGGAATGATCTGTGCATTAACATCAACTGAAAGCCATTGGCCTACTATATTTACACTCTACTAAAAATGGAACAACAAATCTTGAGAGATGCAAAAAATTAGGACTAGATCTATACTCTCAAAACAAAATGTGCCTAACGAAATATCACTTCCATTGTGAAGGACAGCTTCGCAGATTTGTTTCTTTTCTCAGTGGAATAATCACAAAGGCCAAAGAAGGACACAAACTTTTTGCAAATATATTTTTCTAAATTCAGAAATTTAAATAAGTAAAAAATTAGGCTCCGTCATGGGAACCTACCTATCTCTCTGCAGGTACTTACCAACTTTCAACTCTGTAGCTGTCGTAGTTTTACGGAAGAAATGAATCATGTGTTTCTAAGTTGCCAAATATATAATAGATTTATGTGCGGTACCATAAAAAAAAATTCACAACCAGGATCAATCGAAGGGAGGAATATGTTTGTATATTTCATTTATTTTATTATTCCAAGTTAACACAACACCACCAACACCCTCAGAGGAAGGACAGGATGGTGGGGAGGAGAAAGAAAGAAAGAAAGAAAGAAAGAGAGAAAGAAAGAGAGAAAGAAAGAGAGAAAGAAGATAAAAAGACGACTCACCTCTACTCCCTCCTCAGGCTGCACAAACTCGGGCCGACACAAACATCCTTCTCCTCCCCGGCTGTAGACGGTCAGCGACACCAGAACGTCCAGCACGGAGAGACACTCAACAGCAGCGATCCACTTCTGGTGTCTGGGGACGCACAAAGAAACAAAGAGATTTTGGTGGAGGAGAGTTTGTTGTTCCATTTTCATAAAAAGACATTTTTTTCTTTTCTTCATTTAGAGGTTCTGGTGCACATTTCTTCATTGCAGAATGCACATGGTATTTACAGTATAAGAGTATTAAGCCGACTTTCCTACCTCATTTTCATTTCCGCATGCTGCCATTTCTTTAATTGAGGACAAACATTTTCCATTCTTATAAATGGAAATTTAAACACTGTGCCCCCCCCCCCCCACCCCATTAAATAAAGAAACCAAACCATTTTTACTCTCTTCTTGCCTTTCTTGAGATGAAAATTCAGCTGAATATGAAATGCCTACAGCTTTAGTCCAGAATTTTTACCAGAGTAGTTGACACCCCCCCCCAGCTCAGGACATAAAACATTCATTTTCAAGACAAGGAAATAATCTCTGACCTTTCATCAAAATTATGGAATATCCTTCTCATGATGTCTTTGAGGCAGCAGGCTTTCCGTTCTTCAGCATCAGTCAGCTGTGCAAGCAAGTCATTGATCTCATCCGTGCGGTATCGCTTCGCGCCTTTCTTAGATGACATCAACTCATAACTGTCTGGAATATTTTTTAAGGCAGACTCTGGAACCTCCAGTTGGTATCGGTTCTTGCCATTTCCCCAGTAGACCAATGACTGGAGAAGAATTCAGTTGTCCTTAGTTTTAGTAAGAGTATTACGGCACTCACAACACAGTAAGGTAATGTAAGTGCTGAAGATTAGAGGTGTTACAAGAATCGCAACAAACATAAAAAGAACGAAAGAGAGGTCAGGATGATAGATGTTTGCTAGGGAAAAAGGAGCAAACCACACCAGAGCATCCACCGGAAGGGTAATGTGAGGAAAAACACCCCTGTCAATGACTGGGAGCCAAACAGGTCAGGGAAGCAAAGGAAAGCTACATTTATTGGCCTGCCTAACATAACATTAATGTGAAATAATAAAACTCTAAAAAAATGTATATGCCATTGCTAGTTACAGCAAGGCAATGAAGGTTTTTTCCAGTGAAAGTTGTCATGCCTTGTCCAAGAATAGCGACCCTCCCCTGACCGCATATCTAACAGTCATGTCAGCTGCACTAATGGCCGCTAAGTGACATATCACTCAACCAACAGAGCCTCATGAACATACTACACAAAAAAATCGTTTTAGCTCTAGTAAGAGTTTTACGGCACTTGCAACATAATAAGGTCATATTAATGTCAAAGATTAGAGGTGTTATAAGAGAGTAACAAACATAAAACAGAAGGAGGAGAGATCAGGACGAGAGATGTTAGACAGGAAAGAAGGAGCAAACTACACCAGAGCACCTGCCAACAACCCATGTGTAGACCAAAAAAAACCAGTGGAATAGAAATGGATATGTCCTGGAAGTAAAAAAAACAAAAACAAAAAAAACAAAACAAAAAACTCACTCGACAGCTGAGAGCCTTTTTCTGCGCGTCAAGGTAGTTGAGGAGTTTCCTCTCCACTTCTCCAATGTCTGCCACTGCCTCATCATAATCAGGATCCACACCTGGCAGGAAAAAAATTCCAAGAAGTGAGGTATGGTGTACAACCGAGGGCCGCCAAGTAAATTATGGTAAATCAGGTTTTTCAAATTTTACAGGAGAGAAAGAAAAAAAAAAGGGTTTTCTTGAAGTGTATTGGGTGGATAAACATCATTTTCATAAGGGAGCCTAAAGTCATGGTATTTGTAGGCTCCCTTATGAAAATGAAGTTTATCCACCCAAAACGACACTTCAAGAAAATCCGTTTTTTGTCTCTCCTGTAAAACTTGAAAAACATGACTTACCATAGTTTACTTGGCAGCCCTCGAAATATGTCATGGTTGATAGTCAAAACTTTATGCTTCCATTGATACAACCAAGAGGTGTGCTGCTGCTTCAACCTCACAGGTCCACGCCAACTCAGATGAGTGGGATACAGCTTCCCAGCAGGGGACGGATTGGTTGATAAAATAATGTCCCTACTCAGGAATCAAAGTCACGTCTTTTGCAACGAAAGAGAAGAGCCTAACCCTGACATCATGGACCCCCGGTAAAAACTTACCATGACAGACCACATTGCTTCAAACAAGCTCATTAGACCCAACTCTTACTTCCGCTGCTTTTCCTATGACTAACATGACTATCTTAGACAATGATATTGCTCTGAGAATGTTTATTCATCATGCACCAGAATGTGTGTTTGCCATAAATACGGGCTTATTTTCCTGTTACTGTTCCACTTCCCCGATCAATCTTGCCGATGGACAACCTCCAGCATGAAGAACTTCATGTGTCTCAACCAAAAAATTCACTTTTTGAAATACTAAATCTCTTTAATCTTTCTCCATATGCTACACTGTTCATTGCAAAGATCATGAAATTTACTCTAATATGTGTGTGTGCTTGGAGAAAGGTACCAAATGACGCATTTGGAAAAATCCCGGGGGGGGTTCCATCTCATCCTCATGTACAGAGATCATTTCATTTCTGAACAATATGCTTTTTGAATTTGTAAGATATCTTCAGTAGTTTTTGAGATATGTGTGATTTTGTAAGGCAAGATACGGAAACAAAGTTTTGCGAAAAACGGGTATAAAGTTTCCCCTTTGTTTCTGCTTCAAATAGACAGATTTACGCATCGAGACGACCTGACAACATATTCGCTACTCATAAACCAACTTTAAAAAGCAGCAAAGATAAAAGAACAGCATCAAAGTGTTAAAATTACGTCTTCAAAACAAATTCACCACCAGCTAGAGCAAAAATTTTCAAGAAATAGATCTAGGTTTGCGCAAGGCGTAAAAAGGCGATACAAGTTTGCTCTCCAAAAAACGAAAGGGTGTGGATGCGCAAAGCTTCCCTTTGTTTACATGTTCTAGATATTCATACGCACTACCCACCATTAGAGAGGGGAGAGAATGACCTAAATTTTGATATGCATTGTGATTGGTTTGATTTTATGAATGGACAATAGAAACCATCTGCAGTGTTTACTCAGAAACCAAATTTCTCATGCATTTTTTTTGGATTATGCAATATACCTTGTTTTAAAAAACATCTTTAAAAATGTATATTAAAGTAAAAGAAACTCAAGTTCTTGTAAATATCGATATATTAATGGATAAAGAATCCATTTCTAAAGGAAATTAAAGTTTTGTCAAAAATTCTATTTTTGACCTCTGAAACCTGATATCTCGGTTCGAGCAAATGCATCTTTACGTACCATTCATCAGGCACGTTCACATATGGTTCCAGGACACAAAAAGCCAAATCACAATTACAGTTCTCAAATTTATACAATCAAGCCTATAAGGCAGATGTTACAAATACTCACCTTTGCTAGGATCAATGACACCATCTTTCTTTGCTTTCTTGTGGTCAAAAGCGTTCTGTGAAAAAACGTGACACTCAGCATCGGCATGTATTTTCTAATGCTTTTAATTGTTATGCAAAGATTCGTACATCTTTATAAGCTTGTTAATGTCTTTAATCATATCCTACATAATGATTGTAAATTTAACTCACTGAACACTGAGCCCTTTCACTTGGCACTAACGCTGAATACAGGCGTTTTTGGGAGTATTTCAAAACAACTCTAAGAACTAGCCAATTGTAATTATTTTTTGACACAGTAAAGTTACATTCAAGTTTAATCTAATACAAAACATTGCCCTCCCTATCGGAGAAGTTTGGTTTCATTGGTGTGTATATTTGTTTGGTTATAGAGAAAACGCTCCTTGTCTTTTAAAGAACCTTACCAATTCACGACAGCCACAGCATTAGCTTGCTTTGATAATCACTTTCCACCACCAATGTAAGAAGTTATTTTCAAGCTATAGGCCTACTTTTCAAATTAAAATGTTTAGACACAAACAAAGCCCAAGCAGAGGCAACCTTTTCCAAGAACACATGGCTGAAAGGGAAGAAAAGTGGAGAAAATTCTTTCACAGAAACAAACGTATCTCCTTACGTCAAAGAAGTCTAGGTCCTCTGAAATATCAGGGAAATGGGCGTCAGTCTTTTCATCTGACTCCTTCACAGTCACACTTCGTCTCAGCAACTTTGACCTTCAAGAAAACATCGGCATGAATAAAACAAAATAAACATTAATTGACCACATGGATTCGACAGTTTTCTACAACAACAGCTTGAGATTTTTAAAACTCTTTATCTCCGGCAAGCCGCTCCCTGCGGCTCGCGGTCGTAACCACTGTGCCACAGCTCGTGCACATTCCTTTTTACGACGACTTCCACGTCAAATTACTTTTCGGTAATTGCCGAAAACAGGTCTCATATACTGGAAGCTCATTCGTTAGATGAAAAACTATAGAAATAGGTTAGCTAGTTTCGATTTAATGACGTTTTTGTCATTTTTAGATTTAGCACCAAAAAAAAAGGGCCCCAGCGTAGTGAGTTTACCCCCCCACCCCCCGGAGATAAAAGTTAAGTTGTAGGAAAGAGAGAAGAGAACTACATCAACATGGTCGGGGTCATTTAGTGCATTTTTGCCTGTTTGTTGAAGCACATCGACACAATAATGGTCATTTAGTGCTGGAAAAAGACAGACAGAAACAACAAAGGGAAAGTGAACAAGTAGGACCTACCACTGGCGCCCTCCGACCACCCGCGCATTTAGTGCAGACAAAAAGCAAAACAAACAGACAGAAACAACAGAGGGCAAGGAAAAGAAGAAGCACCTGGAGGCATCCTCCCCCAACCACTACTACACCTACACAGGTAACGACAAAGCAGATAGTACACATCCGCCACTAACACTAATTACATTTTATAAAGACAAACATTTAGCACTTGCTTGAAAACAATGAAACATTAGAGAACTTATCCAGCATTCTCGGTCTACTATTCTGTTTAACTAAGTGCTTAAAAACACCACAAAGAGAGAAGAGGTAAAAGGTTTAGCCAACTGTAAGAAATTGTATGGGTCAGTAGACTTGCTACACCAGAAACCTAAATCTATTGTTAAACCTCGTCTCCTTGGGTCAAAATGTACTTTAAAAAAAAAAAAGAGTCTTACATTTCCTTCAGATCTCTTCTATTACTTACTTGAAAGATTTCACGTGTGGCTTGAACTTCTCAGTGACTTTCATGCAAGCCTTGAAGCCATCAATTGCAGTTAAGAAGTCTTCAATTTTTCTCTTGCTGTGTTCAAAAAAAGAAAAAGAAATTTGACATCATTAGACACATTGATGTCAGCAAGATCAAACAGGGCAGAATGTTAATAACCATGCAAAGTTCATACTCAGAAATTGAGAAATGATGACTAAAAGTATATATTGATTATGAAGTCACAAAGGAACTCAATATGACAGACCTGTCGCAGGACAGAAACATATAAGTAATACATTATCACCAGATCCGTTTGGGTGTTTTTGGTTCTCTTTACCTCACAAACTTCCAGAACTTCAAGTGTGACGTAATACACAAAAACACATAACAACACAGGACGAACAATTTGGATTTGAGGATAGACACCACAGATCACTCGTTACACATAAAAGGAGACCCCGCCGATGAATTTTCCATGATTCAAGTGATGGGCTGTTTCAACCCTGCCTGACAGGACCAACCCTGGCCGGGTGAAAAAATACATTGCAGCTGAAAGACGGATATAGCTCACAAAATAATGTCCCAACACACCAACCAAAAGCATATTTTCTGCAGAGTGACAAGTATACCACAGAAGTCAGAACAAATTTAGGCCAAAGTTAAAAATATGTAGGAAAACAAAACAACAACAACAAAATCCCCCCCCCCCCAATTCATTGAGCATGAAGAAGTCTAAACATCAGAAAATTTCCAAAGTTTCTGAAACTTAAGGAAAAGTGCGTAACCATTTCCTTACCTGTAAGTGACTTCTTCATACAAGATGGCCCGACTGTCTGGATGATTTTTGCTTTTGCCAGCTGAGCCGATCGAGTGAATTCTGAGAAGACAAGCATAGACCCAGAGAATAAGTAACATAAAAAAAGACAGCCTTCGATCACCTACAGATTCAGACTGGATTTTTCAATTACAGTCAAATGCTCAGACGAATACAAACATTTCTGAGTACACTAGCATTTTTCATTTATCCCCTCAGTACATTTCTTTTCCAAATAATTTTAAAACAATACTCACATCAATATTTCTATTACACCATATAATTTTTAATGGACTACAACCTTTGTCAATTTCTTCCTCTGGAAAATCAATAAAGTTAATGTTATCCTTACTCATTTCCAAATGGCATTACTTTACCTGCTGAGAAGCCTTTCCAGATCTGGCAGTTTTTTCAAGATCGAAACAGCCTCGTCCATCGCAGCTCCTGCGCCCAACAGATCTTCCACGGCATCTAGACGGTCATAGATAGAGGCAGGCTGGCACAGCGGAGCACACAGCCACTGTCGGAACAGACGTTTTCCTGGCAGAAATGAAGGAACAAAAGGAGTTATAATAAGTTTGCAAAATATTCATATTTTTAATTTTGTGTCCATTTCAGTAAAGAGACATGGAAAAAGCACAAAAGGGTCTACAAGCCGCACCTGAAAATCACCCTTGGAATTCAGTGGAACAGGACCACAAGAAAAGGGGAGAAAAAATAATCCAATTTAATTTATCCATTCTGTCTGTTCAATCCTCGAGGTACTGGCACTTAGAAAGAAACACTGTCTCAACACTGGGAGAAGAGACCCAAGAACTCTACAGTGCAGCCTTTGCACTAGAAACTGGGATGTCTATTGGAAGATGAATGAGAAGAAGAAAGATTTGTCACTCCCAGAAAAATGCTGAAAGCATAATAACTGTATCAGTAAGTTAAACACAATTCAGTGGAAGACATTACGCACACACAGACAGATAGACAGACAAAAGCACACATACTGACCAATAAAGAAAAAGCAGCAGCCCTCCCGATGTTGTTCCGGCACAGAATGAGCATGACATTGATAGATCAGCCCATTTACAATTCTACTGTGCATAAGAACATGTTCATATCCCCCCCTTGGGAATGACCTAAAGACACTTCAGTCAGTAGTACTGCCGGGGGG
>NW_004797746.1:107297-122813 GCF_000002075.1 Aplysia californica
GGGGGCAAAAAGGAAAAGAGACAAATAAAATCAAGAAATGGTAGGACATATCCTGTCCAAAAAAAAAGCGGAAAAGAAGAAAAGAAAACATACAAAGAAGGAAAAAGAAAACGAAGACAAGAAAGGAAAATGACAGACAGTAAATAAAAGCAAAGAGAAGAAAGAAAAAGAAGAAAAAGGAAAACATGCAAAGAGAAGAAATTTTGGAAAGAAAGAAAAAAAAAAAAAAAAAGAATGACACACAGAAAGAAAGGACACATTAATTTTTATATACATATGAACGAAGATTTGATCCATTGAAAGCAATGTTAGTTTTATTATTGTTTGATTTCAATGTTTTACTTACACTGACACAAATGACAAGGTTTTGGGGTGAAATATGGACCAAAGAATGGAGACCTGGACAAAAAGACAGTAAGTACAAAGAAAAGATATTACCCATCACAAGTTTTTTAAAAAAAAAAGTAGAAAAAAAAAACTTTTTTTCTTCATTATAGTAGAGGGTTTTACAGCGCTCGCAACTGCATAAGGTCATATGAGCGCCAAGGGGTGGGTGTCAACAGAGAATTTTTTACAGGGAACCAGACTTAGACTGCTCACCTCTCTAGCTTCAACAGCACAATGCTTCGACTATCAAGGCACCCCGCAAATAGCAGGTCACAAGAGAGTGACAAACATACAAAAGAAGTAGAGGAAAATGACAATAGTAAGGATCAGGAAAGAAAAAGCAGCAGTTCCCTGTTGTAGATCAGGCACAGTTATGAGCGTGACATGAGTCAGTCCATTTACAATTCTACTATGCTTCAACGAGAAATGTCCCCCCTTTGGGAATGGCCTTAAGACGCTTCAGTCAGTGGCCCTGCCCCGGGGGTGGAAAAAAAAAGGAATGACACACAGAAAGAAAGGACACATTAATTTTAATATACATATGTACTGAGATTTGATCCATTGAAAGCAATGTTATTTTTATTATTGTTTGATTTCAATGTTCTACATACACTGACACAAATGGTAAGGTTTTGAGGTGAAATTTGGAAAAAAGTATGGAGACTAGGACAAAAAGACAGTAAGTACAAAGAAAAGATGACACCCAGCACAACCAAAGAAAAAGTAGAAAAAAAAAACTGACTATGTTGAAGCACCCACTACATCATCTATTACGCACACACACAAAGAAAAGGCTTACAGATAAATAGTCGGAAGAAAACAGTTTTTTAAAAATCTCACCATATGCCTCTGTTTCGAGTCAAAGCCAGACTGCTGCTTCTTCTTCTGTGTGTCGGGGTTCATCACGTCTATGGGCTGGTACTCCTCAAACTTTTTCATGGATAACATTTCTTGATCCATCAGACAGTACTGGAGGTACCTGATCAAACAGAAATTATTTGCGCGTATCAAAACATAATAATATCCCCCAAAGACACGAAAGTAATATACATCCCTCATCAACGCAATTCTCGGTGGTGAGAAGAATAAAGCTGATTTTCAGTTCGTGTATTGTAAGAGGCAACTAAAAGTTCCAAGGAGTGGATTCCGACATAAGTCACCTCGTCCAAGTTGGCCCAGAGATTAACTCTTTGACTACCATGAGCCGATCTATCGGCTCCATAACTTCCTAGTTCATGGCCAAGAGCCAAATTATCGGCTCGCGCTTTTCTTTCCCTTTCACAATTTGACTCAACCTTTCCGTTTCATGTTTTTAACTGCTCTGCTTACCATACATCAGTCAACCAGTGAAGGAATTTGGCGCCTTTTGTGTTTTATTCTGCTGTTTTTTGGCATTTTTTCATGGTTTTTTTACCCACCCTGTGTTGCTCGAATTAGTTTACGCATAGCAACGGCAAAATGGCTGATGACCCATCAGGTTCCTGCCCGTCACAATGTTTTTCTGCTTCAAAAGCCCTGGAAAAGGTTGATGGGGAACTGTCAGTACTTTCCGATAGTGATGTAGGAGGTGATGAAGTTAGACCTGAGTCCGACAGCAGCGACAGCGATGAGAATGAAGATTCGCAGAGAGGGGTGTGTGTGCAGCGTTTTTCTCTCTTTTTTTTTTCATTGTGAGTGATTTCACCAAAAGTGTGACAACTTTGTATATACTTGACCATTGTGCATGAAACTTGGCCCAGTTAGAGACAATTGAATATACTTCAGTATGACTAAGTCATGAAGTGATTGGATTTAGCAGCTATACACTGTGAGAAATGTAAGTTGAAAATGCTTTGTTAATTTTCTTATTTTTTTCACCTTGTGTTCACTTACCTCCCATGTTTGTTTGGATTTATGATTTTTTTCAATTTTTTAAATTAGATTAAAAATATTCTACATTCAATTACCTTCATTTTGGTACATAACATGTCTGACTTCTGGATGGAATTATGCCCATCAGACACAAAAGAAGAACAGGGGTACTTTTGAAATTCTAAGACTAAGAAATGCCTTGGTCACAGCACGGAAAATGCCTTGGTAGCCAAAGAGTTAAGCTTAGGGTTAGAATAGTATCCTTATGCCATAAAACAACATTCCTGCCACAAAAGTGTCAACAATGAAAACATGGAGGGCTTTTGTTGGTGGCCTATACTCCAGAACAAGGTGAGAGAGGATATAGATGATGATGATGATTGTCAACGCAATTTAAACCATTAAGGAAACGGAAAGCTTCAAACCTGCCTGTCACACCCAACCCAGAGCCGGAATAGTAAGATGGAGATACTCTTTGTTTTAGTACAGGTTTTACGGCGCTCGCAACTGCATAAAGTCATAGGAGCACCAGAAGATTAGAGGTGTTACAAGAGAGTAACAAACATAAAAAAGAAGGAGGGAAGATACAGACAATGGACGTTTGATAGGAAAGAAGAAGCAAACCACACCAGAGCACCCACCAACCACCCACTGGAGATACACTATAAAACCAAGTTCCCAACTAAGGATCCCAACACAAAGGGCTTTATTTGTGCATCAGAGAACAGCGTAACTATTACACCACAGACACAGGTCACCCTACTGTACAAAACGTCATTGAAATAACTCATGAAACATCAAAACACAAAATTTTGTAACAGGAGTGTCCCAGGAAGATTAATTATTTCAAAAAGGACAGAAAATGTTGGACCGATGTTAGTCAAGTTTATGATCAAGAGTGCTGCATACACACAACAACTGTTTAAAAAATATTAACACAGGGTTGACTGTTAAACACAAAATTCCTGTTACCATAAAAGGATTTATAATCACCCCCCCCCCCCCTCTTTTTGAAAAATTCTCCTCATTGTAACATAGAATAACATCAAGCTGTTAGCCCAGGATAGGGAAAGGTAGAGAGTGTTTGTCTGTGGCCGTATATCCCGATTCAAGGTGAAACAGATGATGATGATGATGATGATGATGATGATAATGATTCATTCTAAACTCTCATATCTGCTTAACATTAACACAAAGAAATTCTCCAGTCCCCAAGTCTGTGATATTAATGTTGTACTGTATCAGATTTCACTGACCATGTGAGAGCTCCCAGTGCCCTGACCGCTAAGTCATGTGACTCGGCAGCTGTCAGACCGAGCGTGTCATCTGTGGAGGAACAACACACAAAGGGTTAACATCTTTTGATGATTGATTGATTGAGTAGATGTTTTACGGCACTATCGACACAATTTTGGTCAACAGGTTTCACCGCAACAAAATCAGATGTGTTTTAGTAAGAGTTTCGGAGCTCGCAACCGCTCACGGTCACACTATTCTCATTATGCTAAAATGACGGACAGACATTTATAAAAAATGTTTTGTAAATATGGTGAAGACTTATTTCCATTTGTATATATACAATATTAATTTCAGTATTAATATATACAGATTTTAACTTACATCAGCTACGTAAAAGTGTCATTTTAACATATACAGGAAAATATCCTGCCTACTTTGACTGCAAGCAAACAAGCCTACATCACTCTCTGAAAGCTTCAAATAAAAAGACTATCCCAAAAACATCGTAGTTGAAAAAAAAAAGGGACTGAAGCAGGGAATAAAACTTTCAATGAAAATCTAGTAACCTTTCACTTCAGTCTCAAGTATGAGAGAAGATTTTTTGGGACAGTTTTGAAACTGAGTCCTTTTCCAATAATAGTGTAAGAAATGCCCCTCCCACTTTGCACTACAGAGGGCGAGGGATTCACCCCAAGCACTGTAAACACTGTCCTTGTTGAACAAGCTAAGGTCATACAAAGACATTTTTTCTTGGGACGAAAAGTTTATTTACCAGAAGTGCGCTTAATATCCTGTTTATATACTTCCGTAAGTTTTTCTCTATTTTAAGATAAGCATGCACATTCTCAATAACACTTACTTTTAGAAAGCACCAAACACTTTTCAATAACAACATATACTTCTAGAAAGCAAAACAACTTTTAAACAACACACACTTTTAGATCACGGCATATCCTCTTCAATGACAACACATACTTTAAAACAACGACACATACTTTTAGATAACACATATCTTTAAAATAATGACTTAAATCACAATACAAACTTTTTAACAAAAATGTCCACTTTCCGACACACAACACATACTTTTGGATAACATGTTCTGCAGCACTTGTGGCCATTCTGTGCTTCCCTCCTCCCCTTTAAAGTAGTCCTCGTCCGACAGACTTTTCAGCGTTTTCCCGCTGTCCCAGAATTCTGTTCCAGGCGACAGCCCCTCCCGCAGAGCAGACGTCAGATTGGAGTTCAGGATTGTCTGAGTCTTTTGGGACAACTTTCCTCTTTCATACAGCACCTGAACCAGGCCATAAAATATACAACTTTGGGACAATCTGTCCAGGAATTTATATAATCATAAAACAAGCTCAACAATAAGACCATTTACCCTTATACTATAACCCTAGCGTTCCCTTCAACGTGATCTTTATTTCTGAGCAGAAAAAATAAAAATAAATTATAAATAAATATTTTAAGCCAACAAAATAACAGATAATGTTGTCATGGAAACCCACAATCCATACCCTGTCTAATTAGAAAAAAAATAATTGTGTGACATCATGGTGAAATCAGGCGCTCGTCAAAAGAATGAAATCAAGGACACTGATATTTTCCCACCCGCTAGACAATTTTCTCTCTCTTTTTTTGCCTATATGACGTTACACATACATCACACTAATTACCTGGCTCTAACTCTTCTGTATGGAATTTTAGCTACAAGCGCCGCATAGATTCGTATTATGGATTAAAGGATGCACATATTAGTACCATATTTACTAGCTTTACTTTACTGCTTGGCTTGCAAGCGATAAAAAAACATAGATCTTGGCTTGCGGGTGGCCCCGTGCTCTCATAAAACATACCATCGAAATAACTCTAAAAAGGCAAATAAATTAACTTTTTTTTTGGACTTATATTTGCACGTTACGTGAAATTATGAGTCAGACGGGAAGAAATGGGGAATAAGAAGAGTGAGAAAAGTGTCAATCGAAATATGTCAGAGTGTGCTAGACCTAGAACGCACGTCCATTAACACTGAGACAATAGGCTGTTGTCTTGGGTAATAAAACAAGCTGAAAATCAGTGCTGACAGTAGGAATGCATACCCCCTGGCAAAGAAAGGGTTAATGAATAATCCCAAATATTTCAACTTCTATTCATAATAGATGGGTATTTTTTCCCCCAAAAAGCAAAACAAATAAACAACTTTAAGATGATACCAATAACTCAATATTCCCAGAGATAATGAAGAGCGTTTTCCACCCTGTGGTGATGTAATTTATCAGCAAATTTTTATCTCCTCATTCCAACTCTATAAACCCAGTTCTGCATATTATTTTCAAAGTATCACTCTAGTCCTCAAAATGTAACGCAAAAAAGCAGACAAAGCTTTTGTACTGCTTTCTTATTGCGACACGAGATAAGAGATAAACTGTAACAATCCTGAACACTTACCTGTGTCGGTGTGTAGTGGGCCACCAAGGTACGGAATCGGGACAAGTGCCGGTCATCTTCAAACTGACCAATCTGAGAAATTGAAAGACAAATTCAAAGATTACTCTACTGAGAGCATGTCAACTCTCTTAGCGAGACTGCATGAATGAGGGAGAGAGAGAGAGAGAGAGAGAGAGAGAGAGAGAGAGAGAGAGAGAGAGAGAGAGAGAGATGGAGGGGGGGGGGGGGGGGGAAAGAACATTAAAACATTTTTTTGCCCTGGGAATAACATAAATAATATTTGAATATTTGCTATGGAAGCACTTTTACAGCAAACTAACCTAAAAGTTGTGAATCAATTTCTGGCTTCTCCAGGTAGGAAGTACGATATTTACAACAGGCAAGTCAACTTTGATCTTATTCCCTCAGTTCATTCAGAATTTTAAAAAAAAGAACTGGCAATCAGTACAGACTAAATATGCCAATGAACAGTAGTATGCACTAAACAGACTACAAACCTGTATCTTCCCAAAAGATTGAGATGGTAAATTGGAATAAGCAGACCGACCAAGGGCATTCTTATGACTTTATGTAAGCATTCTATTAGAGACAGTACATGAGCGCGCTCAGATGATCTTATGCAGTTGCAAGCACCGTAAAACACTTACGAAAAAAACCACACAAAAAAACCCAGCACATGACTATAACAAAAGCAATTTACTTATAGAGAACTTACATGAAAGGTCCCTATGGATGTGTCGATGAAGCAAACGCCAAAGATGCTCGTATCATCCTGACACTCAGCCTGTGGACGTGAAGAACACAACATATTTCTACACCATGCGATCATTAAAAAATAAATAAATGAAATAACAGAATTCAAATAAATCCATATAACTCTAAAGTAAAGGCCTATGATACATTCCTGCATGTGGTTGAAAGAAGCATCCGATGTAATATTTGATGTGACTATTGAATTATTGTCAGCTAAATTTTTTCCGTAATATCAAATTCTTATGACAGTAATATATAATTTAAATCCTATTTATATCTACATATTACGTTTTCACCATTCTTGAACAGCCCAAAAAAATTTCCCACTACGACAACGAAACACCATCTTATCTTATCTCCATCTTATTATCGAAGTACTGTAAAAGTTGTCAAATACCATGACACCGAGGCTGGTGTAGTCTTCAGTTATGACCGCTCGCTACTGCGGGGACATTGTCACAAAAAAATGGACTCTTGTAATAATAAAAACAAAACTTTAAAAAGTATTTGTTCAATTGTTATGAAGAATAAGACTAATGACAATTTCAGGCTCCCATATGCCCTTAACTATTCAATCCTGGCACATGCCACACCATTTCAAAATACTAAACATAACCCATGTACCTTTCACCAGCTAAGTGATTCGACAACAATTTTTATTTCAGTATCTCATTCTGATTATCCTGAGCCATCAGTATTTACGTCCAGTGAATGAAAGGGAACTTTCAGGTCAAACACTCACCTTTTCACATATAGCCAAAATGTATGTGTTGTTAGCGTCACCGCAGTCTCCATCCATGTGGCTGTAGGTTCGAGTCCCCTGTGTGCTGACTTGACACACTTCCCTCTTCACAACCTTGTCGTACTTGGTCGCTGACCGGCCCACTGTGTCAGGCAAAGATAAGGTATATTACAAATATTGGTACAATTAGTGCAAAACTGTTCAAAGTGATTGGATTCAACTGAAAAAAATATTTCTTTGTACATAGTGCTTATAAATCATCTGAAAACAAGTGCCTCAAAATCAAGTGAAAAAAAAAACTGTTCTTTTTTAAAAGTGCTTATACACCAACTGAAAACAAGGGCCTCTAATTCAAATGAAAAATTTTTTCAACAAGTGCTCTAACCAACTAAAAAACTTTTTTTTCACAGACCCTATCATAGGTTCAATCAAACAACCCATCCTTGCATATTATATGGATACACTCATAAAGTTCACCATAAAAATAAATCAGCTACCACTAAGCTACAAGAAAACCCCAGTGACCAAAGCTAATCCAGAATCTGTCCTCTTGTATCAAACTTGAAGTCTCCACTATGCCACATACTCCTTCGAAAACTAACCCCCAAGGCAAAGATAACTACTAGAAAGTGGTCAGCATAAAAGCAAAGATGGCCGTAACAAAGGAGGAAGCACAGGAGGGGAAGATAGCTGTAACAAAGTGGTTAATACAGAGGTAAAGATGGCAGACCCCTTTCAACACTATTAGGCTATTTAAGAGGCGGGACCTCCGAGTTTTTAACGTCCATCTCTGAAACGACCGAGCGAGATGGGAAATTCATGTTAAGTGCCTTTCCCAAGGACAAAAAGTCCAACCGAGCTAAGGCTCGAACCCCCAAACCTGCAAGCTCAAGATTATGGGTCCGGTAGCCTAACCACTAGGCCACCAAAGCCACCGCACTAGTCTGTTTTACAAGAGCAGCATATAGATACTAACACAAAGGCTAGGATACTGAACGCTCAGAGAAAAGACAAAATGATGGAAGAAAAAAGAAAAGAAAAGAAAACCTAATCAGACCCACATTTCACCCAAACAAAACGTGCAAGTTCCTTCTCAATAGACAAGTCTTTGTGAAGCAGTTGCCAATATTTTCTGTCCTGTTATGACCTTGCTGGCAACTAACTACGTTTTTTTCAGTATAGAGAAGCACGCTGATATGATAAGAGCATTTAGTGCAGGGACATTGTGAGGTAAACAGAAACTACACAGGGCAATAAAAGAAGAAGGACTTACATGGGGACCCTCCAACGACCAGCATTAATTAGGCCAATGTGTACAAGAAAACATCAGTTGATATGTGAGGCATCATGGTGAAACCAGGCACCCATCAAAGTAACGAAATCAAAGAAATCTTTTGGCGGGTGGGCAAATTTTTTTCGAGGAGAGAAAAGGATGATAGATGTTCGACAGGAAAGAAGGAGCAAACCACATCAGAGCACCCGCCAACCACCCAGTAATTGCTTCCACAAAAAGTGTTCGGTATAGAACTCTGCTCTCCGACATCAACACTCACTGTGTTTGCATCTCTCAGCCATCATGTCGGGGGTTTCCGTCTGCTCCACTCTCGCGACCTTGTAACCTTTCTGGATGAGAGCGTCTGCGTAGCGAGTGTAAGCAATCTCAGGAAAACCAGAGTGAGCAAAGTCACCCTGTGAACAAGAAATAATAAAGCTCAACAGGGTGTCCAGGAATGTTTCTTGAAAAAATTTACTTCTTGGGAAAAAAATTTACTACCCAGCAAATCAAGCCACACACCAGCTCGAAAAAAGAAGTTCATTTGCGCCATCTATAACATACATTATTATTACATAATATCATCACCATCCAGAGCCAGATCAGCGATCATGGTTATTACATAATATATAGAACGAAAATAACACAAACAAAGTCCAGTCGACAAAATGGAGGATAGACAGATGATGGCAAGCTTGCTCCATTTAGTTTTAGTAAGGTTTTTACAGCGCTCGTAACTGCATAAGGTCATATGAGCGCCAAGGGGTGGGTATCAACAAAGAAGTCTTAACAGGGAATCAGGCTTACTCTGCTCACCTCTCTAGCTTCAACAGCACAATGTCTGCTTCGACTATCAAGGCACCCCGGAAATAGCAGATCACAAGAGTGTGGCAAACATACAAAAGAAGTAGAGAAAAAACGACGATAGTAAGGATTAGGAAAGAAAAAGCAGCAGTTCCCTGATGCAGTTCAGGCACAGTTATGAGCATGACATTAATGAATCAGCCCATTTAAAATTACAATTCTCCTGTGCATAATAACAAGTTAATGTCCCCCCCCCCCCCAAGGAATGGCCTAAAGACACTTCAGTCAATAGCACCGCCCCATGGGGTGGGGGGCTAAATGATTAAATTCATTTCACAACTACAAACTCTAGATAAAAAGGACTTCAAGTTTAACAAAAAAGAAAGAATTTACACCAAATAAAAAGAAAGAAAAACAAAATTATATTAAAAAATCATACTTCTGAAAAAGTAAAAGAAATAACGTTAAATAAGAAACTAACATACAAAAAGAGATCCTTTCCAATCTAAAAACTTTGCCTTTTTATAAAAGAGACAGATCTTGTGAGCATAACTGGACATGATAAAAACAGCACCAACGAGATCTGACATTTTAAAATTTGGATTTTACAGCACTCTTGACACTAGTAAGTTTTGTTACTACCAGGAAGTACACGTAGAATACAATGACAGGAGGTAAATTAAGATGGCAATATCACTGAACCCCCCCCCCCCCCCCCCCCCCCCCCCCCCAAACCAAAGAAGAATCAAGCCACACAAGAACTCACACAACCAACTCCACCAAACATACGTTAATTAAGCTACTTTTTTTTGGAGGGGGTTCTGTTTGATGTTTTACGGCGGTCACAATTGCATACGGTCATATGAGCACTCAGGTTACAGGTTAACTACTTTAACACCTTCGCGACCACCGACGTACTTATAAGCGAACTGTGCCCGAATGAATCGGACCACCAACGTGTACTTACGTGATGGCAAAACCACTCATTCAAGCCAGTCCAGGTTTATTCAAAATTATCCATGTTTTCCGACTGCTTGTTCAAGCACAGAAGAGTTTCTTTTCCTTTCTAATTCATCGAAGCTGAAGCCAGTTTGAGTTGATAAGAGGGGGGGGGGGGGGGGGGGGGGGATGTCAGATGTCTTCGAAGAAACCAGTATTCACAAGGGATGTGGGCGACCCCTCTGGTCCTGGGGGTAGAATCAGCTGGTGTGGGGCCGGTCCCCAGGGTGTCAAATAATCTATAATCACAAGTTCAGCCCGACAGTCAATTATGACTTTTTGTCTCCTCTTTCTGATTTAAGGGAAAATGTTCCACAAACATAGTAACACTGTAAAGTTACCTGGCGGTCCGATGCGTCGGGTCTGTCAGGGGGCCCCCCGTCCAAGATAGGTGTTGTCTCATCGTGGTCCTGAGTTCGACTGACTACCTCCGTGAGTCTCTCAGGCGATCTCTCTATTTTTCGCGCCCAGCTTTTGACGTCATCCAAGGGCGTGCTACTCCCCTAATTATCTAGTTCCCACAGTAAAGATAAGAGTCATGTCCCTTGACATCACATAACACAACATGACAAACAAACCTTCATGTAAATGAGTCCCAGTTCGGTGACCCCAGCCACAGCGTCCATGTGATACAACTCGTAAAATTTGCCGACCTAGTGGGAAAATTGAAAGTCAGGTTATCGGTTAATTTGGTTTTGTATGAGCTTAACAGCCAGCAGGAAAAGGTGTCAGTAACTGATAGAAAACCAAAAATGCACCTTTAAAATCTCGACGCAAATTTCATTACTAGATTTCTAGAGAGTATAAAAGGAAAATATTTCTTCAACAATTTGGCAAATATACAACAATGATATCTTATTGTGTGTGCCCCAAAAGCTAACAATAGTGCTTTTCTGCTGTTATTCTAGAATCGATTGATCCAGTCATTCTTGTCGTTATCATCGACCCAGGTTATTCCAGAAAATTGCATACAATATGACTTCCCTGGGAGATACAAAAAAAAAGTCTGATAGTGGCTTGTCATTGGTAGCATCTCTATTACCGTGAGTAGAATACAATTTTTAATGAGTGACATA
Source organism: Aplysia californica (assembly GCF_000002075.1). NCBI lineage: Eukaryota > Metazoa > Mollusca > Gastropoda > Aplysiida > Aplysiidae > Aplysia > Aplysia californica. Next base: position 118,873 of record NW_004797746.1, read on the forward strand.
TTTTGTACCTAAAGAGTAGGAGCAAACTTTGTTCTGAAATTACTTCTTGAGAAATGAACTAAAACACCGTAAATCAGCGCTAGTAGTGGCATTCATACCAAAGATTTTAGATTGTAGAGGACGCCTACAGTAATACCATATATCATATCACAACAGCAAGCACAAATTTGTGAATGGAACAAAAACTCACTTTGAAAAACAAAACTGTGTCAAAATGGTGAGACTTCAGTTCCCACCATTGCCGCATCGCCTGCAATACAATAAGGACCTCTATGAAACGAGGAAAAAAACAATCGAAAACAAAAAATGTCCTAGAATTTTCTGAAATAGCAATAGCATTTGCATGTCTATAACTATTCTGTTCATGACCTGTTATCAACTAGACATTTAAACATCAAAGAAAAAAAACTACCTCAAGACCAGCAAACCACACCTGTGCCTGTACCCATTCCCTCCTTCAAACTGCCCTTTTAGAACTTTTCTGTTCACAATCAGAGGGCTCAAAACATGTTCCCATATAGGAACAGGCTCTCAATTACTATTATTTTCTGAGTTTAAAACATTTACAAATCAAGTCATATTACTTAATCTCAGGAAAACTGTACATCCACAAAGGTTGCAAATTATTCCCCAATATTTCCAACATTTCCAGTTGAAGTCACATACTCATCTATTTGATCTTTTTTCTGACAAAAAAAGACTTGTAAAAGAACTCATAAATTTTACCACTTCAGCAAAAAACAATTTTGTGAACCAGTTGGGAAAGCAAATGCGTGTCATTCTTAAAAGTACATGAATTTAAAAACTCTTATGTCCAAGAAATTTATCAATCACAATGTAACAATTTCAAGTGAGTTTCCAAGGACTCCTCGAATTCAAGGAGACCACAGGAACCCTGTATACCCATTACAGTCGACTACGGATGAGTTGATGTCGTCAGGGGACTGAAAAAAAGATAAACTCAACCACAAAGTTCAGCATAACCGTTGGGACCCGAGAAAAAGATCAACTAATGCGTAGACCAACCAGGGCTGGATTCTGCTCGGTTAATCGAAGGCTTGTAAAGCAGCGGAAGTCTTGCGCTAGAGTCTTGCGAGCAGGCTTGTGGTTTGATTTGCCTCCCGCTCGCTACCGGAGGGAACTTCCGGTGAGTTGTGACTCGCGGACAGTCCTGCTGTACTGTGTCGTGATGTCGCGAACTCTCGTGGCAGTGGGTTCAGTACATATTATAGATTCTCTGGTTATTTGCGCTGAGAGGCTTGCACCAAAAGTGCAAGATCGGTTGGGTTTTTTTCATAGTTCGGTTGTAAAAAACAAAAAGCTCTATTCAATGCACTAAAAAATTAATATTAGATCGGCTATTCTTATGATGTTAAGGCCTGTTTATTTTTAATGTGCACGAGCCAAGCGCTTCATCGTCGCACGCAAAAGACCTCAGTTCGATTCCCGTATGGGGAGAAATTTTTACTGAGAACCTCCGTCTTTCTGCTGGGGAGTTGTTCCCTCTCAGCCCAGGTTGGCCCTGACATTGGGTTGAAGTAGGCCTAGCCCGTCTCCTAAATGTTCTGTATTATGTCACTGTGAGTGTAACACATCTACAAAATAGGTTACATACATACGATACAAAAGCCAATCACAACGACCCCTGGAGTTCTCCATTCTAGGGTAATCTAAGTCAACTTATTCTTATTACTACCAGAAACCTTGGTCTCTGTTACTACAATACCACGCTCCCTCTCACTTATCCATTCGCTTAGCTGATCAACGGCGGGAAGTTAAAAATAACTTCAGCTCTCTACGCCTTGCACCAAAACAAGCCCAGCCTCTCCCTTCCTCCACGGTTCAAAGTTCACACAGCGCACAGTACTGTCTTGCTGTTTGAACACATCGGACTGTCTTGTCGCCATCAAGACGGTCCTACGCCATCGAGCCCGTGCCGCTCGCTCGGTGTATCGAGACTCGAGACAGTACAAGTCAGCAGGTCAGGTTTGGAGCTTGTCCTGGGGCAAATCTGTAAGCCTAGCGCAAATCAGTACTGTGTGAATTGTGGGGCCTGTGGCAGCGGACGGGACTTGAGGCTTGCGCAAGCCTCGATTAATCGAGTAAACTACAGCGCCACGCCGCGCAGTGACTCTGTGGGCGAGATCTCTCACTCTCCCCCCCTCTCTTTTTCTGACGTAAGTGGCTTCGCGGATTGCAAGCAGGGTGGGGATGATGAGGGGGCCTGACACGAGTGGCTTCGCGGATTGCTAGTTGCTGTGGACTTGAAGTTTAGACTAGACAAAGGAGGTTACAGTTTGCGCTAGACTCAACTTATCATGCTGGTGATTTGATTTGATGATTTGACCTACTGATTTGAGGCTTGTGACTTGAACTAGGGGCTTGTGAGCACGAGCAGGTTTGCTACCGGGGTACAGTCCTAAGACCAACTCAAGCCAGTTATATCACAAATATTCGTAAAATTCACTCCCGCAACTTACGGGCGTTTGTTTATTGAGGAAAGACTCTGGCACATACAGCGTCCTTGGACTGTAGTCCGGATCAGACTTCGGCTTTCTATTTCTGTCCCTGCACAGACAAAAACCATTGTTTAGAACAGGACAAGATGAGACAAGATGGGCACTGATACTTGGGGTGTTCACTAAAGTATCAACAGATTAGAAAACAAATGAGGTCATCTTAAAAATAATAAAACTTCAAAAGGTTCAATAAATCAGGATTACAAGTGACACAATGTTATAAAAAAACAACCAATTAAAAAAACAACTATTTGGCTACTATCTATAGACATGCATGTGAGCCTCAACCAGATTGTCTGAAAATTTTGCGCAATTCCCCCCCCCCCCCATAAGAGTTTTTGTGGGTGTCATAAGGAAGGACTTCCGAGTAACGAGCGACCACCCCAACAAACACAATAAAGAAGAGACCTAACCCTACCCCAAAAAAGAACCTGCAACGAGCCTCAAGTGAAAAGGCCAGCACAAGTCTAAAATATTAAAAAATTTTAAAATTAAAAAACCACACTCCCATAACAAACAAGGCATTACAAGGAGCATAATATAATGGCCTACATCTACATTATTGCTAGATCTATAATAATAGGGTTTTATACAATAACACAATAGAATTGAAATATGAATCCTCCATATAGATCTAGTAATCTAAATAAATCTAGACCTAGATCTTGTAGAACAAGTGAATAGGATCTAGGAATAGGCCTTGAACTAGAAATCCGCATCCAATTCCGAACAGAGGGGCTCAGCTGAGTCTAGATTCTAAATAAATAAATAATTCACGCACCTGATGAAATGCTTTTTACCAACATTAATATTACAGCACAACCTATGATATGGTTTGACACAATAGAATTGGAATATGAATCCTCCATTGAGGTCTATAATGATCTATATAAATCTAGATTTAGATCTAGATTCTATTAGAACAAGTGAGTCGGACTTGAATGAATCGACACGATCTGAACAATTGAATTTGTCAACAAAACGAAATTCAAAATGGCCGCTCGAGCACGAAACTGAAAGTAGATAATTTAGGTCGTCATCCTTTTTCGTATTCGCATTTCTACTCAGGTTCAGACAATTATGTCGGAAACGCCGACGCCAGCACGAAGACGAAAGTGCCGACAAAGCCGACGGGAGAAAAAGGGGAACGCTGGCAGTCGGCCAGGCCTCGCACTTCGCACACTGACTGATACAGGTGGGCCTAGCGATAGCATCGGCCGGCTCGCGGGTCGGGTCACGATTGTCGGATTTCAGGCAATTGTCGGCAAACATGCAGGTCTATATCTACCAATCAAATTACACGTGAATTGCTGCATTGAACTTGCTATCTTTTAAATTACAAAAATAAAATGGCAAGCAATTTCACCTGTGCTTTGTGAAGTATCAATAAATAAAAACGGAAAACTGAATTCCTATTCATTT
>NW_004797746.1:122913-133539 GCF_000002075.1 Aplysia californica
CACCCAGTAAGATTTTGCTGCACTATATATCACATTTAACTCAATAAATTCAAACTTACCTGATTTTGTCAGGCTGCATGAAATCCAAAGTCACGTGTTTGAAAGAGGTAGCATCTTTCTGTGCCCCTTCCTCACTGCCAGTAGACTGGAGCATGGAGATAGAGAGGAAAAAATTAAGGAAAAGTTGCTCAATCATCATTAAAACCAAAGTTTTTTTGTACTGTAAGATAAAAATCAATTTGTGAGGCATCGTGGGGAAATCAGGCGCTCGTCAAAATGATGATGATGCATGACTTGTAATCAACTAGACATTTAAACATCAAAGAAAAAATTATTTCAAGACCAGCAAACCGCACCTGCACCCATTCCCTCCTTTAAATTGCCCTTTTCGAACATTCTGATCTGAGCCAAACAGATGACACTGAATATTGTGAAATGGTACAGGTTTAACACCCCTTTCAACACTATTAGACTATTTAAAGGCAGAACCTTGGAGTTTAATGTCCATCTAAGAAAAGACAGAGCGAAAGGGGAGATTCATGTAAAGTGCCTTTCCCAAGGATACAACTTCAGATTGCGGGTCCGGTAGCCTAACCACTAGGCCACAGACGCCATCACAGATGACACTGCGGGTAGTTGGCGGGTGCTCTTGTGTGGTTTGCTCCTTTCCTATCAAACATCTATCGTCCTTATCTATACTCCTTTTTCATGGACGTTACTCTCTTGTAACACATCTATTCTTCAGCATTTATGTGACCTAATTGCGTTTCAAGTGCGTAAAACTTTTACTAAAACTTAACAGATGACACAGACATGGCTATTCAACAAAAAACAACAAATCAGCCCAATAAACCTGAGGTTGAAAAGTACAATTACTACTTCTGGATAAGTCTTTATTCTAGACCTGGATGTAAGGCACAGCATAATTGCCTGAAAATTATGAATGTATCGCTGAAGCATTTTCATCACAATTAAAAGCCCACAACCCTGTCTCCCGGCACATTTTCTTTGAATTATATCAATATAACAAACAACATTAACATTTTTAAAAATCTTACTTTCATCCCCATCAATACCTAAACCCCCATCTCCTGGCACATTTTCCTTGAATTCAGTCATGATGAAATCAGTCTAGATGTAGATTCTAGACATTCTGATGAATATTAATCTATCTTCATAGATCTAAAATGTTTCAACACTGCAGAAACCGGAACTACACCCACATGCAATTAGAAATTCACAATCAAATTTAGATTTAGTCCACACTTGATTCACAGAGATCATGCTAAGCTTAAGGTTCGTTTATAAACAATAGTCCAAGCACACCGCTGCACACAGCACACAGCCTGTGCCGAGAAGTCGTCGTTACAATTCACTTTCACATTTTCACAAATCGGAAATTGGGAAGAATTCAGGTCCGGCCATAAGTCTGCAACTGCACCCAATTTGAGTACTTTATTAGCCTTTAGCAGGAAAATTTCCTCATTTTGTGATTGCCGGAGATCAGGCAATTGCCAGAAAACATCCAGGTCTATTATTCGCCTGTGCAAAACTGTTTGACAAAAAAATGTTTTGTCAGTTAAATGTCACATACCTCGGGTGCTGAAAAGAGAGACAGTCTCGACTTTGTATTCTCGCTGACCGATGGAGAGAACGGCTTCTTGGTACTGCTGCTGGCAGCTGGAGTCGCAGGCTGTTTCCTTTTTCTTGACTGGGAAAAGAAAAAGGTTTTGAATTATTTTTTTACTCTTTCAATGCTGAGAGCTCCAGCCGTGAACTTACCTCACATACTCGGCAGTTTTGTATAAATGGCAACATGAAATTAGGTCTACCCAGGAAAATCAATTACAACTAGCGGGCTCAATGGCTGTTCGAGCAGAAAAAATGTCTCCTCGACCTTTCCCATAATACATCATTTAATCAAGTTTAGTAAAATAACTTGGTATTGATTAGATAGAGTAATTCTTTCTATAAATATAGCGAGGCAGAATGTGAGAATACTCGTCGTTAATATGTGGACGGGGCCCAGGTTTCGCGAGTATTCTCGCCCGTCGCACTGAATTCGTTAATAGACAAAAGGGTCATTTTGAAGGCAGAGAGCTCTGCTCGATGGAAAGAAGAAAAGTCTGTATTTGGATAGTACAAGTAAAGAGAAACAATTCCATCCACAGTGACGGTCATTTATGGCAGGGATAAAGAAAAACAGATTGACAGAGCCAACAGGGGGAAAGAAAAGAAGTAGAGAAGTAGTTCCTTCAAGGAGCTGACAGACAGATAGAGACAGACAGGCAGACACAGAGAGTGAGAAAGAGAGAGAGTGTAAAAAATCACTATATTAGTCAACAGTAGGAAAAAATCTACTAACATTTACATTTGGCGCTCATAAGACCTTATGCAGTTGCGAGCGCCGTAAAGCCTCCCCTAAAACTAAAACTAACATTTATATGCTCATCGTTACAGAAAAATGCTCGGAAGAAGGAAGTGGAAAGTCCATCTGGTTCACTTGAAATGTAAACTAAAGACTACAAATAGAAAAGAGCTCACCTCTTTGACTGGGGAGTCTGGCTCTGACTCTGGTTCAATATCAGACACATCTTCTTCATCCACACCGCTGCTCGCACTTTCGTCCTCATCATCAGATGACTCAGGTTTGAAGTCATCCTCTGAGGAAAAGAATTATGGCTGATTTGAAATATTTTCCAGCAGAAAGTAAATAGGGAAATCAGAAAGAGAAAATTTTTGTTTTAGTAAGCATTTTACGGAACTTGCAACACAATAAGGTCATAGGGTCCCAATTTGAGGTCCAACCACTGTTCTAGCAGCAATTTCCAGACCTATTTTTGTTGTTTACTAAAAATTAGATGAAAGAAAGAAATCGCATTCGTTTTTCTTGTAAGACTTCATTATGCCCATAATACGAGTGCAAAGTCGTGACTTCATGTCATTTAGTATTGTCACAGAGATTGCTTTAAATACATATTAAAATAACAGGTACGCTGGGTACATTAAAGACAAATGTGGCAGGCAGCCAGTGAGTTTAACTGTGAAAGATACTACATGCACTACGACACACCAGCAATTATCTGGTACTATAAAAATCTCAACACTATGAAGCCAATGTGTTGGGGAGGGGGGGGGTTATACAAGGGACCATCCGGGCAGGTTCCACCGTACTAGTGTGGATCGTTCGCTGGTCCAAGAATAAAACGAGTCAATGTAATCAACAATAGTTCATTCATATAATTATGAGCTTCAATACTATGCTAAAGCACAATTAAAAAGTTCTATCTACTCAGTACCTTGTTCGGAGGGATTTGACGTTAAAAAATTTAAGTTTCAAGACATGTCAAACTTTTTCAAATGCAATTTTTTAAATATCTTTCTAACAATTCCTAATAATCTTATGATTATAATTGAGCAGATAGAACATTTGGTTTCTGACCTCATGGTCTTGGTAACTCAAAACGGGCAAAAATGTCAGATAGAACTTTGTAACTCTAAGATCGGGACTAGTTGAGTACAAAAAAAAAAAAAAAAAAAAAAAAAAAACATTTTCAAAACCTGAATCTTCCTCTGCACTATCAGATTTGAGAAGCCTCCTGCGTTTGTTCAACACAGCGGCTTCTTTTGCAGCTTTTCTCTTCGACTTTGTTGACTTCTTCGGCGAAGCACTCGCAGACTTTTGGGGACTCTCCTGACCAGGCGTAAGAAACACAAAGACAAAACTTCAGTTACAATAAGTCGTGTGTATTAACACTGGATAGAATTTTTAAAAACCCCATTTATCTATCAAAGGAGGAAATCCATTACTCACACTTTTAGTTTAGTTTTAGTAAGAGTTTTACGGCACTTGCAACACAATAAGGTTATATAAGTGCCAAAGATTAGAGGTGTTACAACAGAGTACCATACACAAAATTGAAGGAGGGGAGAAAAGGACAACAGAAGTTTGATAAGAAAAAAGGAACAAACCACACCAGAGCACCCGCCAACCACCTGCTTTACTTATACCTTTACCATTCTATGCAATATAAATCATATGATTCTTTTTAACTGAACCAACAATAAAATTACATTGTACAAGCACACATACACCCAACAGTGATGTTCTAACATGGTAATAATAATAACAGTAATAAAAAAGAATTTGTGTAGTGCATATCTATATCCCCACTCAACAGCAAGTCTCCATGCGCTTTACAATCTATATTATTATATTCTATCAGACCCTGAAACACTCAGAAACAATCTCAGCTTCTCAGGAAGCATACAGTGCAAGTAGCAGATAAAGCATTCAAACACTATAACAAACTGACAAGATATTTCGCTTTCTACATTTGGGAATCCATTCCTACCTGGGTGAAGTGAGGAAAATTCAAGTACAGTTCCTTATCGAAGGACACAATGTCAGGCCCCTGACAGGATAAAATCTCGAGACCTTTTGATTGTGGGCCCAACATCCTAACAACTAGACCATCAATGCCAACTGGTCTATTCTAGACAGTGCATATCAATGTCCATTAGGTCCTTGCATGACTTTTATTTTCTGCATTTCTAAGAATTGAGAAAACAACTGCAACAAAAGCGCATAACCAGAATTTCCTCCTTTTATATTTCTCTTTTATCTAAGAATAAGAGCACAAAAGACCGACCCACATTTTAGAAGTGAAGAAAAACAAAATTGATACACAACTAATTAAATATCATGGTATTGGCTTCACAAGACAACATATGGTACCTTTTTCCCTGCTTTTGGCTTGTCACAGTTTTCTTTCATATCAGATTCGCCTTCTGACATTTCATCATCAAAAATGGTAGCTGTGAAAGGAAAGACACACGATACGACATACTACAGATGTTACTACACTGCCAAATCATTAAGTGAAAAGATCACATGGCTGAAACGGTTATTAATAGTACATTTATCTTCAAAGGTCTTATTTTTTTAATAAGTGTTTTACAGTGCTTGCAACACAATAAGGTCGTAAAAGTGCCGAAGATTAGAGGTGTTACAAGAGAGTAACAAACACAAAAAAGAAGGAGGGGAGGTAAGGATGATAGTAGTTTGATAGGAAAGAAGGAGCAAACCACACCAGAGCACCGGCTAACCACCCACCAAAGGTCTTTAAACACACTCAGATATCATTCTTTATACCAAAAAAAACCAACCTCCCCCCCCCCCCCCCCAAGTTGATCAGAATCTTCAAACATGAAACAAAAACTGCTAAGATCATGGAGGAAACTGTAACAGATATGATTAAACTTTACTGTTGTTCTTTTAATTAAAGAAACAGTGAAGAACCCCTATTACAGATCTCCAGATGGCGCTTATATGACCTTACGCAGTTGTGAGCGCCGCAAAAATCTCTACGAAAACTTTAAAAAAGATCTCTAGTGACTTACGATCAAAGTCCATCTTTTCAACAACCTCTTCCTCATCCTCGTCTTCCTCCTCTTCCTCACTTGAGGGTTGTAACTCCACAACAAGCTTCAGCCGTTCTTCCACGGTCGTCTCTAGGGCTTTGTCTGCATCTTTTGCACCTTGACGGATTTTGTTGTTCAGACTGTAGTACTGACCTCCTTTTTGAAATGACTCATCGCTGGATCCTTTGAAAGGCTTGATATTTCTACAGGCAAAAAGGTGAAAGGCGTTGAGTGTTTTAAGACAAAATGAAAGGAATACCATTACAAGACAATTGCATTCATTCAAAATGCGAACTAAGAGATCTACTTCCTTCAGAACAGCTCAAATTTACTTACCTTTACCTGAATAGTTTAGGAAACAAAGAACAATTTTCATCTAATACAGACGGGAATGGATAATTCAAGCACATTGTGGATTGACAAAAGTGTTCAACATATCCATTATTTCGACAAATTGAAGAAATATCGGTCAAGAAATAGCAAATTGTACCAGCTTATTTGTCCATGATTTTAAATTTCCCATGTCTGTGATATTTGTGCCAAACGGAATTTCAGCAGTCCTACGCTGTCGCAGTTTTTTACGGAGGGAGTTGACAATGATGGAGGAACAAGTTCGAAACTGGCAGAAAGTACGGATTTCCGTAAAAATACGGAAAAGTGGAAGCACAGTATCAAGGCACCCCGAAAATAGCGGGTCACAAGAGTAACAAACATACAAAAGAAGCAAAGGAAAAATGACGATAGTAAGGATTAGGAAATAAAAAGCAGCAGTTCCCTGTTGCAGTTCAGGCACGGTTATGAGCATGACACTGATGAATCAGTCAATTTACAATTTTACTGTGCATAAGAACGGGTTAATGTCCCCCCTTCGGAAACGGCCTAAAGACACTTCAGTCAGTATCACTGCCCCAGGGGGTAACAGAACCGAGGAGACCGGACAGATGAGTGAGACATAAAGAGAGAGAAAGAAAGCAGATAAAAAACAACTTTATCAAAATAACCTGCCACTTCAAGCTGCACAAAAATTTCTAAATCATAAATGAAAAGATTATTGTGATTCGGCTCGCAGATAGTTTTGACTCCTGACGCCAATAATTTGTGACCGCTTCATGACCTCACAGGTGGTCTCACAAAAAAGTTAATAAAGAAATATCTAAATTTTATAAAACCCTATGTGTGGCATATATATAAAAAAATGTTCAAAATAAAAACACACTATTCCATGACACAAGAAAAAAATGGTTGAAATGTAAGTGGTAAGAAAAAAAAAAAAAGAGGACAGTGATGTGAAGAAAAGGGAACAATAGATAAGAGCCGCTCTGAGTGGCCCTGCGACAAAACACAGGAGACAGTCAGCTGCTGTGAGCGGCGCTGCTGACTGAATCAGTTCAACAAATTTCAAAGAATCAAAACTAGGGTTTTCAAGACAATTGTCACTATAAACACTTAGAAATAAATTATATTACAAAAGTTAGCAACAACAAAGAAACGAAACATAACAGCATGCCATGTGCTGCATTGTAGTCAAACCAGGCACACATCAAAATTATCAAATCAAAGAAACAGGCATTTTTCAGACTCTTGGGCAATTTTTATACACTTTTTTTGTCTCAACACCTGTAATATCCATTTAGAAATGCATTTCTGTGTGAATTTTACTGAAAAACTTTGCCTTTCTGTGTGAATTTTACTGAAAAACGTTGATCAAAAGAACACAAAAGGAGATTTGAAGTGTCCAACACACTACGGCTTTGTAAGTCACCAAACTTTGGCGGCCATTTTCTAGCTAATTTTGCCTGATACCAGGTAACCGCCAACTCCCTAAACCACAAATATCTCGGCTTCTATTCAGTACAGAAGGGCATTTTAAAAAATCAAATACAAGATAAATAAACTTTTGAAATTATACCATTAACTCCATATATGCCCAAAAATTGACCAGCCAGCGCCTAATTCCACCACATCGTGACACATATGAGCAGCATCGGTATGCCTGGGTACCTGGCTTTAATCCAAGCTCTGCAGGGCGGTTCATCAAAGAATTGGACGTGGACTTCTGGAACTTTCCCTCCTTTCACATGTTTGCCTGTCGTTGGATGATCGCACACAAGGCTTGGCCACCACGGGAAGCCCTCTAGCTTGGCCCACACAACATCTCCTCGAGCAGAGTCTGAAAAAAATTGTTTGCTTAATCCCCAATAATTTTGCATGGGAAGCACTTTTGCAGCAAGCGACCATGCCACCCTAACAAACTAAACCTAGCATCAAGGTTTTTTGCTATTTCCCCCCCCCCCCCAAAAGTTGCCACAAAAAATGGCAAAAGTTGCCAATAATTTTCAAGCTTTCACTCTCTGTGACGACTTTTGTAGCGATACACGTTGATAGAGGCATTACTCCAAAGAACTGGAATTTCTTGTGCTGTGTCTTAATCATCCAGAACATCATTTGCAGCCACATAAACATGAAAAATAAAGGTTTCACAACAGATTGAAATCAAAATTAGAACAGCACATAAACAACCACAAAAATTAACAAATAAGGGCCTGTGCCTACCTATCCGAAGATTGGTTGCTTTAACCCAGGCCCTTAACATGAGTAATTCAAGAAAAAGTATAGGATATTATACATAAATTAAGAAATTACACACAAAGGGCCTGCCAGTGTCAGTATTCAGTTTTTGTGGCGATACGCTCAAACAAAATACATTTATATTTCTAAAAACGCAGGAAAAACATCAAACTAAATGTTTGCATGTGTGTGTGATCATTACAGTTGAACCTGCCATGACGGCCACCTGTGCAAACAGCCACTTTCCATTCCTCCCCTTGCGTTTTTTCTATATAATTTTAACTGAGTAAAACGGGCACCTGTCCAACGCGGACGCGGTCACCATATTTTAACACACAACCCTTATCACACCAAACAATAACACCTGTCTCAGACGGCCACCTTAGTGACTCCATTACATTTTGTCATAAGTAGTGCATTGGTCCCTGGCGTTGTCGGCAAGCCGTCATAATCCATTCACCTGTTTGTTGTTAAGTGGTCCCTCCGACCGATCATCTTGCGTAGGCCCCTCCCATTGTTGACAAATAGGTAACAAAATTTAAGCTGCTGGTGAGGTAAGCGTGTGATCCTTCATAACCCAAAACTCATACACAAATCGTTGGATGGATTTCCCCGACATGTACACCAACTGCCCTTATTCTATTTTCAAGTAATCAATTTAACAACCTCCCTTTTAAAACTAATTTTTTTCCTTTGTTTTAATATACGGTGTCATGTTTCTGCTCTCATGGCCTAGAGGTTAAGGTGTTCACCTCTCATTCAAAGGTCCTGGGTTCGAATCTGGGTAGCGACAGAAAATTTTTCTTCTCCGTAAATTGTCTCCTTTCATCTCCTTCCTTGCTCCCCAGCAATGTTCGATAGTCTGCCTTCGTCTCCACTTTCTGCCTCCAGCCCCTCACCTCCTTTGGGCTCCTGACTCTTCTGCAGCCTTTCTACTGCTATTCCTTGGCTCCATCTTACGTTCATTAGCTGACGCAGTTTGAAAGCAATTAATAATTTCATTAGCTGACTGGGTTTGAAAATGATTCATTAGCTGACTCGTTCGAAAATGAATAAAATTGAACTCGCTTCTTATTCCTTTTGATGTCATAACCGTTTTGGCACACTTCTGCTTCTCGCCACAGATAAAACATGTTTCCGACAAACAAAACTGCCGTTACGTTTACACATCTGTTGGCGAAAGTATGAATTATTTATTTGTTCTAGTGATTCTTACCACCAACTTTATTGGATACTTTTGTTTGAAGATTTAAGGACCTACTAAAAATTTGAAGGTAAAATATGAAAAGTTTGGGCGCCGTTCCTTTGTCACATGATGTATATTAATGTCATTTCCAAACATACCTAAAACTAGTTGACAAAGCTAGATTATCTATTTTACGAAAAGATGGGTGGGGTGGGAAGAGAGAGAGAGAGAGCTTATTTATATAAATATATATATATATATATTCGAACGCTGTTTTTCTGAGGTCAACGATCTAAAAAACCCCCACCAAAACAATGGAATGTTAAAATGGCTTTGATGGAGTGTTTTTTAGGGGAAAAGGTGTGTGTGTGTGTGTGTGTGTGTGTGTGTGAGAGTGAGTGTGTGTGTGTGTGTGTAGCAATGACCACGAAAATCCTTTTTTTGCCAGAAAGTGTTTGCAACTAGGTGCATTTTGTAGCTTTATCTTCACCGAGCATGGAACTTTTTGAATTTTTGAAATCCATCAATAAACAAAAAAGTTACGGATTTTTTAATCAATTAATTTCTGGTACACTTTTATATAATGAAAAACCCCCAAAATATGGGACGTTCTTTGGTGAGTTTTGAGACAATATTCGTCATAACTCGCTCATTTCTCGGAGTATTTAAAAGAAACTTGGCAACCCAGTACATTTTCTAGTGCAGAATCTAGTCCTGCTTTCAGATTTTTCATAGCTATCCTATTTTTTGAGTTATGAAGACGTTTATAGGTAAAAATGTGGCAGTTTTCGGTGCGTTTTGAGACAATATTTGTCATAGCTCGCCTATTTCTTGGAATATGTAAATGAAACTTGGCAGGCTAGTACATTTTTTAATGCAGAACCTAGTCATGCAGTCAGATTTTTAATATCTGTCATACTTTTTGAGTTGTAAAGACATTAGCAGGTAAAAAAGTGGCGTTCTTTACAGATTTACTAAGATTATCAGTCAATGTTCTCCCAAAGTCATGATATTTGAATGAAACTTGGCAACATAAAAGGTTCCTCCTTGCCAAGCAATGCTCTGGATCAATTTGTCACAAAAATGTAAGTAGAGAGCTGGATTTATTAGACTAATAAATCCAGTTCTGTACTAGTAAAAGCATGCTTACTTTGTTATAGAAAATAAGATCGTCTCTGTGTATATCCATTGTTGGAAAGTGCCCTATTGTGTGGTAGATTAAGATGCGTTCAGATAATATAGTTTACAAGTCATGGGAATATTTCGCATGTGTAGGCTACAACTCATACAATAAATGTAACATATTTACCCCCCCCTTCTCTCTCTCTCACTCTCTCTCTCTCTCTCACGCGCGCACAAACACACACACACACATGCACGCGCGCGCACTCACGCACGCGCGCGTGAACGATAACAATGTATAAACGGGACTATCTTCCCAGACTGGA
>NW_004797746.1:133639-135762 GCF_000002075.1 Aplysia californica
GGAATAGGCTTTCATAACGCAAACACAATGCCATTCCAGTTCTCAAGATGTTTGTTTTTCTATTTTTATTCTTCTGTCATGCAATCAAGCAAATAAGCGAGGCCTCGTTTGTAGCGCCCGAGGCAACCGATGGCTGATGACGTCACTCAGTGGAAATTTCCCAGCAGCAGGTCGTTCGCAAATGGCAATGCCGCTTTTTCCCTTAGTTACTCCCACATTTTTAAGGATTACGCGAGAACTGCTAAACACAGAAGCTTGAAATTTTAAGGGAATAAAGAAAAATGGTGAACAACGTATAAGTCAGTTTGACAAATCACAGCTCCGAAAAATCTTCAAAGCGCACCACATCAACCACTTTCGCAAACGTTTTCGACTGCTTCTAGGATGGGTACAATGTTGTCAAACTGCATACTACTACATTGACCTCTTTTCTGATTGGCTGCCAAGTTTCATTCATATCCATTCACGAGAAGCGACGTGAGAGCGAGTTGAAGTCAACAACCTTTGCGTTCGTGCGTCCCACGAAACACCCCCGCTGCGGGGGTCAAAAATCGGCAGAACAAAACGCGCTCGGTGGGCATTGCTAGTGTGTGTGTGTGTGTACGAGTGTGCGTGCGTGCGTGCAGGTGCTTAAAGTTGGCAATAAAGAAACTGTTTTTAGACATGAGAAATTGAAATATTGTACTGAGTAACTGGGGTCAATATCAACTATATAGCAATGACAATGAAAAATTAAATTTTCATCCAATTGCTTAAAAATGGGCTTAAATGAAAATAGAGTAAATTCTAAGAACTTATGGTTTTTAAATTTTAAAAATCCATTGATAAATAAAAAAGTTATTATGATTTTTGTTTGCAAAATGTTAGAGGACCTTATAGGAAAAAATCGCCAAAATGTGGGACATGTTTTGATGTATTTTGAGGAAAAACTGTTCATAAGTCAGTAATGAATTGGAGCATATGAATGAAACTTGGCATCTCCATGTGATTTTTAGTGCCGAATCTAGTTCTGCTATCACTTTTTCGATGTTTTCATTACTTTGGATCTTAAAGACTGATATTTGCATGAAATTTGTTGAATTGCGTGACATCGTTTTTACCGCGACGCGATCACCCCTTCTAAAACTCAGTAAAGCGCTATCGGGAAAACCCGCGATGTAGTCATCGGTGACCCATTTGGTTATAGGCAGCCAATCACATGCCGCCTAGCGATCACGCGCCTCTTGCGTGCCGGCACCTCACGTTTGGAATGCGTGATCAAGTTTCTAGATCTAGTGTTTTATCAATGGATGGGTGGTAATTTTAAGTTGGTACGGAAAATCTACTTAACGCAGAGATCTGAAATTTTACAGCAATAAAGAAGACATGTGGGGCGCTTGTGTGGTCGGCGATCAACCCGCAGCTCCGCTTAGTTTTCGAACCGCAGAGGAAATTCGCACAAACACGGCAATATCTCCGGTTCTAGTGATCGTTCGGGATTGTACGCTGGCATGTCCTTAGTTTAACCTTTCCTCTGGTTGGTTGCCGAGTTTCATTTATTTTCGTCCAGGAGTTTTCCCGTAACTAAACTTAGAAGAGAGTCACTTCTGATTCCGAGCGGCCCAAAAAATACCCCTCGCGCGGAGGCCGATTTCCGGCCCAAGGCGCAGCGGGTGATTGGCATTGCTAAACTATAGCAGTCACTCCGCAACTCTGCTGCGTGCGACATAATCAAAGATCGCGGCTCAGACTGACAAGTCTTTCGGCCCCTTTAAACAATGCGACTAAACGTAGACGTAGAACGACGCACTTGCCTGGTCGGCTGTTATTACTGTTAATTTTTAGTATTAATGTGATGTCGTCACATCCTGAGATACCCACCAATTATTTTCAGAAGGCCCTGCATGGAGATCCCTCATGAAACGACATGTTGGGTCAGTGGCTTGACGTATTATAAATCCGTATCTATGTGTTTCGCACAGTAAAATTTCACACTTGGACATGATGGAAGATCGCTTAGTAAAGATCGTTGATGCTCAGAACAGTAAGAACGCTGTGAGTGTGAGGCTTGAACTTGAAATTGAAATACGGTAAACGCAAAGACAAAAAAGCGCACGAAAATTGCAGTGAAGACACAGGAAAAT
>NW_004797746.1:135896-140896 GCF_000002075.1 Aplysia californica
CTCCGTGCAACACGCCAAAGGCATACACAGTTTTTCACAATAAAAGAAGAGACCTAGAATCTAGATCTAGAGACTAGTCTTCTAGATCTAACCCTAACCCTGACCCAACTCCTAACCCTACTCGGACCCCTACCCTTACCCTATCCCTACCCCATCCATACCCCTAACCCTACCCCTCTATTCTACTCTTTTTCAAAGTGGTCGCTTGTTACGGAAATCCTCCCACAAAATATATAGCCAAGCAAATTCAGACAGTTCAAACTCTTCCAGCTCATCAAGCCTCAAACAACTCCATCCTTCATCAGTTTTTAATGTTTCATGGGCCTTGGCCTTGTTGGCCCCCATGCCCATGGTAACAAAAAGATTCAGTGCATTTCTGCACTCACCTGGCAAACTGGTTTCCTTCTTTGCTCCACCTTTCCCTTTCGCAGAGTTTGGACTTGTCTTCCCTTTGCCTTTGACAGAGTTAGGAGATCTCTTAGGAGAAAGAACATCACCATTCGACACCGTCTTCTTTTCATCTCCATTATTGGCATCAACAGTCTGACTTGGCGAGTTCTCCGATCCTGATTTCGGAGTTTTCTTGAAGAAGCTGAACAAATTGGCTTGTTTGCCTTTAGAATTCGGCGTCTTCGACATACTGCAAAATTACTTTTACTTTGTTCCCGAACCACCAAAACTAGATCTAGATTCTAAAACATCACTGGTATACTGCAAACACTTCGCTAAACTATTAGCAGCTCCACTTGTTGATGGGGATAGAATCTACTTTCCGATGAATAGGCTTCGGAACTCGAAGGATTAGCTAATCCGAGTTGTCTTCCCTCGCGCGCTCTTTCGGTTAGTTATCACATTACCGAAAATAACCGAAGAACTGTCTCCTTGCCTCCTGGAGCCACGTCAGACTTGTTGATACATTTTGTCGTATCGTGCTACCTGCCAGTTTGCGAGAAAAGAAGGCTTAGATCTATATCATAAAAGTATTAAAAGTGTGTAATCTGATCAGAAAGAGGGAGACATCACGAACAACTGGTAGCGACCGTAGGGTCCTAAATGATATTGAATCTGTGAACAAGACAAACGTAGGCCTACTGTCGAACTCTTTATCCCCGATTTGGGGTGGGGGGAGAGGAGGAGTTAACCCACTATGCCCGGGCCCTATTTTGATCATCATCATCATCATCCGGTGCCTTGCCGACTGGCGTGGGCGATCATGGACCTCCACTTCCATCTGTCTTTCGAAGCAGCAATGGTGTCTGTTGTTCTTGCTGCTCCCAGCCATGTTGTCATCTTGTCCAGTATCTTTTCCCTCTGTCTGCCTCTACCTCTCTTTCCATCAAACTTTCCTGTTGTTACAATGTTCTCCAATGCTTCTTTCCGCATTGTGTGTCCGAAAAAATTTGCCTGTCGTTTTCTTATATTCGTGATAAGTTGTTTTCTATAATTTGCTTCAACCAGGACTTCTTCATTTGTTTTTCTAGCTGTCCATGGGATACGTAGCATGCGTCTCATGAACCACAACTCTGCCGCAACAATTGTTTTTTCCAGCTGTTTATTGATTGTCCATGCTTCGCACCCGTATAATAGGATTGGCTCGATGTAGCTTTTCATTACTCTTTTCCTCATTTCCAGATTGATGTTTGTTAGTATTTGTTTCATCTTGTGGAAGGTTGCTTTTGCTTGGCAAATGCGGCTTTTAATTTCGGTGTGACATCTACCATCTGATGATATAATGGTCCCCAAATATCTAAAATGTTGTACTTGCTTGAGGGTGGTATCATTGATTTTGATATTGCATGTTGGGATTGGAGTATTTCTGCTTATCACCATCGTTTCGGTTTTCTTGATGTTTAGGTTTAAGCCCATGTTGTCACTCTCTTGTACGATGACATTTAATAGATTCTGCAGGTGTTTTTCATCTTCTGCTATTAGGACTGTGTCATCTGCATATCTTAGATTGTTTATATTATGTCCCCCTATCGAAATACCAGGCATTTCTTCTATGTGTCTCATGATATTTTCACTATACAGGGAGAACAAGTCTGGAGAAAGTACACATCCTTGTCTGACTCCTCTTTTAATCTGTATGTATTCGCTGATGTCGTTTTCTATTCTCATTGCAGCTGTTTGATCCCAGTACATGTTTTTGATAATCCGTAAGTCCTTCCCGTCGATATTAAGAACTTCCAGCATGTCGATGATCTTGTCGTGCCTGATTTTGTCGAATGCCTTGGTGTAGTCTATAAAACATAAATGAAGATCTTTCTGAACTTCTAGGGCACGTTCTATTGTTGTTCTGATGACATATATGGCATTTACAGTGCCTTTTCCTTCAATAAATCCACATTGTTCTTGGGCTATTTCTGGGAGAATTTTATTTCTTATTCTCATCATAATTATTCTGAGTAATATTTTTGTTATGTGGCTCATGAGGCTGATGGTTCGATGTGTTTCACATTCGTTTGCATTGGGTTTCTTTGGTAAAGCTATGAAGATAGATTTTGACAAGTCTGATGGAATATGTCCAGTGGCATATATGTTGTTAAGAAGTTTTGTCAGTGTGGTGATTCCAAAGTCTTCTAAAGCTTTAATCATCTCTGTGGTGATGTTGTCCGGTCCTGCCGCTTTCCCATTCTTCATCTTTCGTAGTGCCTTGACAACTTCTTCTTTCATGATTGGTGGTCCCTCGTTGTTATTTTCCACTCTTCTTTGTTCATCTCTTTTGTCATTGTACAGGTCACCGATATATTCTGTCCAACGTTCTAGTATCTTGTCTCTGTCCATTATGATATTCCCATCCTTTGATTTGAGGCATCCTGTTGATCCACGTGTTCTTGTATGGCACACCTCTTTAATTTTTCTGTGTAGATCTTTTGAGTTCGCATTGGAATGATTTTCCATTTCTTCACATTCTTCTTTTAACCAGGTCTCTTTTGCTAGATTACATTTGTGTCTGATTTCTTTATGAAGATTCATATATTTTTCCAAATTGTTTTTGTTTATTCTTCGTTTCTCCATAAGATTAAGAATTTCTTCAGTCATCCATTTCTTCTTTGCTTTTGTTGTCTTTTCTGGTATGACTTCTTTTGCAGCCTCATTTATAGATGTTTTAAGCAGTTCCCATTGTTTTTCTATGTCTTGTATTTCTTCTAAGGGAGCGAATTTGTTTTGTACAGTTATTCTGAATTTATCTTGCATTTCTTTGTTTGATTGTAGTATGGCCATGTTTAGTTTCATATTCTTTTTCTTGCTCATGTGTGTTTTTTTCAATCTGATTCTAAATTTTCCCACTACGGGTACATGGTCACTGTAACAGTCTGCACCTGGCCGCGTTTTGACATTGAGCATCCCGTTTTTGTATCTTTTCTTGATCATGATATAGTCGATCTGGTTGCGAGCGCTGTCTCCAGGACTCTTCCAGGTCCATAATCTTCTTGGTGGTTGTTCATACCAAGTGTTTCCAATAATCATGTCATTCAGGATGGCCCATTCTATCAGTTTTTCTCCTCTTTCATTTCTGTTTCCCAGTCCATATGGACCCACTATGTCTTCATGTCTTATTGCTCCCACTTTTGCATTAAAATCACCCATGACTATGACAATATCTTGTGATTTACAATGTGTCTTTGCTTGGTTTATTTCATCATAAAATTTCTCTATTTCATCTTCTGTGCTTTCTGAGGTTGGCGCATATGCTTGGATGATGGTTGTATCGAATGGTGATCCTTTCAGTCTCACCAGCATAACTCTGTCTGATATTGTCAGGTACCCCTTTAGTGTCTTCGATGTTGGCATGTCCAAGATGACCGCTACTCCTCTTTCATGTTTGTCGCCTCTTGAGTAAATGATGTTATTGCTGTCGGACAATATTCTGCCAGCTCCTGTCCATCGTACTTCACATAAACCCATGATGTTAACATTCATTCTCTTCATTTCTTTCTTGATGTTGTCCAGTTTTCCTTTCTCTAGCAATGTTCTCACATTCCAGGTTGCTGTGTTTCTTGTTTGATTTTTCCTTTTGTGAGCAGTATCTTGATGACGATCTGGTGTCACCTGCTGTGCATGACTGACCCTACCGGACGAGGCAGTTCTTTCAGAACTCCCCTTTACGTCTTTATCTTTATTTATTGAAGTGATATGATCCATAATGTTCTAGGGGAAGAATACAGCAGTGGTTTCCCCTTGCCTTCTGCTGGATTTTTGTACGGTTTACTCCGCTAGCCTTTGTCCAAAAGGACTAACCCACAAGGCAGTGGGGGCAGGTGGCAGGTTTCGGCGCCTCCCTCTCGCCTGACAGTCTCTTTACTGAGCACATAAGGTATTTTATAGAGACAGGGTTGCCACCACCCTGTCCCACCTCGCTCTCCAAGACTGTCGCCAGTTGGTCCGCGACTGCTTATTGGTTATTCGCAGCTACCCTACATAATGTAGGCCGTTCCACTATCCGCCACCTGTGGACGCGGTGGGTCGGGGATGGTCGCCCCAGCTTTACAATGCAAGGAAATTTAAAATACAAAGGAAATACCTTACTGTTGACCAAATCATTTACACGTGTATATACACATACATTGAATAACATGAAATGAAACGGTGGGGTGGGGATTCTCACATATTAAGACAGTAGGTTTTCTAGCAACGACCATGCAGCACCAAATATCTATATATACACATATATTCAACAATGACATCCTCATGCTTATACCATTGCCCCCCCATCCCACTTCCGTATTTTCTGATTTTAATAGATGAGAAAGTGTATCGGCTCAACTCCTGAAATTATTCAGGGCAGTACACGGCCGAAGTCCACTAAACTTACGAAATAATAGCTCGAAGGCTTTATTTCCATGTTTCCATTGAACTTTAAAAGTTTGGTTTAAAAAAAAAAATTCTTTAATTTCAATGCTGCCTACATTCAAATGTACATCACAGACAAGTTTCGCTTTGCCTCAGGCTCAGAACTTCATGCATCAGCAAGCTTGTTTCCCTCCTTCAAGCTTTAG
>NW_004797746.1:145510-150983 GCF_000002075.1 Aplysia californica
GTGTGTGTGTGTGTGTGTGTGTGTGTGTGTGTGTGTGTGTGTGTGTGTGTGCGTATGCGTGTGTACGTGTGTTTAGTTACGTGTTTAAAACTCTCTGTATATTACAAAACTTAGATATTATCGTCGATTTGCTTTTAAACACGCTGAGGATTCTACGATCATTATTATGTTCCTATGTCCCATTCACCACAACAGGATAAAGCATGAGAGAAAATTAATAAGAAATTTAAAAAAGAAATTAGATGCCTCTCCATCGTATTATTCTGATCCTTTTTTCACTGTACCCTCTTTTTATTCAGATATCAATGGAAGAATTTGCAGTCAGGTGTTTGGGTGCACCCATTTCTTTCTTGCTTTTTATCTGTTAAGTCTCCTGGTCGACCAGGACAAATAGCGCCAGTCATTTCCTATCCATGGGCAGCTGAAACTGATATGAAAATATAACGCCACATGACGTTGCATTGCACCGCCCGCTCCGCTCTGCTTGCAGTGTGGCCACCCAATTTAACTCAGTGGCCGCCACTTCAGGGAACGCGCTCACTATAGCGTCATTTGGCTTCGGAAAGTCCCATAGGGTTTTGTTTCCGGACATGACGTCTCATAGCGACAGTGTGTTCAAACTGCCCATATTTTTGTTTAATTTAGGGGACCAATATTCAAGTCCGATACATGTCTTTAAAGACCTGTGGATGGCCTTCAAAACGCTTCTTTCCAGGTCGATGTGCGACTAATGAGTCTCGAAATATTTCAAGTTGAAAAATAGACAATTTTTAACCATTGATTTTTGATAAAATTTCTCGTCATATTTTTTTCAAACTACCCTTGTTGGTAAACCATTCTTTGTTCTTCCAGAAAACGTTTACATTGTTATCGTAGAAGTCTTACCTTTGCTAGTGTAGTCTTACCCTTTTATCAACCAAATCCGCGAAAACCTAGCTGAACCCTTCCACCGTGACATCGCGCCGAGTCGTGACGTCACGCATTTTCGCCTTGAGCTTTTGGCTCCCTCTCTTCATTGTTTGAAATGTACGAGACAGGGAAATACATTGCCAAGAGATTTTTAAACTTTAGTTTAAAAATTAATCAATTTTGGTAATGTTTTATAATCACTGACCTCACATTTTGTCTTAGTTCATTCGATAGTATAAAGAAAACGGGACTTTTTAGACCCAAGTATTTCCATTTCATTGAGCTCCCCCCTCCCTCCTTTTTTCCCCTGCCCAAAGCCTTTCATTGCGTAGGTCTAGGGCCTAGATCTAGAAGATCTAGTATGAAGAGTCCGGACTCGTGACAGTTGTTAACACAGTCAAAAATTAAATTGGGACGCCTATTAAAGTATCTGATGCAATTATTTGCTTGATAAAGTTTCTTAGGTCTATTGTTAGTACCGATCCAGATTTTCTTTCTTTTCTGTCATATGAACAAGAACGAAAAATGCTATGTGCTGGATTGTGGGATCCACTGCATGCCCCCCGCCCGCCCGCCCCCTCCCCTCTCTCTCTCTCTCTCTCTCTCTCTCTCTCTCTCTCTGTCTCTTAACTGTGTGTGTGTGTGTGTGTGTGTGTGTGTGTGTGTGTGTGTGTGTGTGTGTGTGTGGTTTCGTGTGTTCCCACTCCCCTCTTATTTTCATAACCGTGCCTCTCTTTCCTTCTCCATCTCACTTTACCTGCTCTTCAACTTTATACATTTTCTCTATTATATATATCCTTCTTGTCTTATTTGTCTTATAATCGCCAATGCCGCCTTCCTTCCACGACTCACGGTATAAGCTGTGTAAGCCTATTGCTCTTTTCCACTGATGAAACAACCCTTAAGAAAGATGCTAGTTGCAACAAAGTGAGCACTTTTGCTCCTCAGTTCTTACTTTATTTTACTTTTTCCTTCCTCTGGTATCCTTAGGATGTCGAGGGGAGGTGCAGGTTACGGCGTCTGTGATAGATATGCTAATTAGTTATATTGTTCCAGGGCCTTTTTAACCCCATCCAGTCAGGTCTTTCTTGGTCTGCCTCTTGATTTAAAGCCGGAATCGCGGGTGTGATACGCTCTAGCCACTAGTTGTTTCTGGGGCATTCTGGTTAGACGCTCTAATAAATTTACTACTGGTAGACGTATGGTCTCGTTCCTTATGCGGTCTCCTCTGGTGGCGTTGGTGGTTTTGCAGAAACATCTAATTTCGCGTACATTGATTTTCCTTTCTCATGCCTTGTTTAGAGACCACGTTTGGCACTTGTATGTTAATGTTGGTATGAAGATTCTATTGATGAGCTGGGGATGTTACTTCAGTTGGGATGTTCTTGAGACTGAGAAAGGGTGCTAGCTGGTAGGTCACTGCATTTGCCTTCATGGTTCTTTTTCTTTGTCCATACGCCCATCTAGTGAAAAGATGCTTCCCAAATATTTAAATTCCTCAACTTGTTGGAGTTGTGTTCCGTCAAAAAGGATGTTGAGTTTCCCTGGTTTTTTTCTTGCCTTCATAACTTCTGTTTTTGAAATGAAGATTTTTATGTGTAGGTGTTTACATTCCTCTTTAATTAATTTTGTGGTGTGTTTTTTGTAATTCCTCTTCATCTGTATTTAATGTACTCTGGTCATCAACAAATGAGCAGATAGAGAACACACCCTTGTCTCACCCCAGACGTGATGGGGAAACAGTCCAATAGTCCTTCTGTTGACCTTTCGGCACACAGGCTGTTTTTATAAAGTGGCATGATGTTCTTGAGCAATTGTCCTTTAACACCATATTACTCTAAGAATACCCCCGGGGCGATGCCACTGACTGAAGTGTCTTTATGCCATTCCAAAACAAGGGACGTTCTAATGCACAGTAGAATTGTAAATGGGCTGATCGAACAATGGCATTCTCATAACTATGCCTGAACTACAACAGGGAACTGCGCCTTTTTCTTTCCTAATCCTTACTATCGTCATAATCCTCTACTTCTTTTGTATGTTTGTCACACTCTTGTGACCCGCTGTTTCCGGGGTGCCTTGATAGTCTAAGCAGACTTTGTGCTGTAGAAGCTAGAAAGGTGAGCAGAGTAAGTTTGATTCCCTGTAAGGACTTCTCTGTTGACATCCACCCCTTGGCGCTCATGTGACCTTATGCAGTTGCGGGTGCCGTAAAAACTCTACTAAAACCTCTAAGACTTCCCAAAGTTGACATCTATTTACCCTGTCGAACGCTTTTCCGTGCTTCACGAAGACGATATTGAGGTCTTGTCATATCCAATGGCTGTCTCACACAACTGTCCGAATGCAAAAAACCGTCAGTACAGAACGGCAGTACAGCCCTTGCCTTTTCTGAAGCCAAACTGGGATTCACTGAGTTGAGTCTCTACAATTGGTCTCATTTTCATTTCCAGTTTTCTTTACATTTTGTTACCAGCTGTTCTCCATATACTGACCAGGATCTGTTCTTAGCTTCTTTTACTACCCTTGATGTATAGCGGCGGTCCTTTCTGTATAGGATGTAATCTTCCTCCGTCTTTGATTTCTATCACTTTTTGAATGCCCTTTTCTTCAGTTGGACGGCTTCCTTCACTTGGTCATTCCACCATATAGTTGTTTTCTTTTTCTACCCTCTTGTTTTCCTGGTGCCGAACTCTTCTTTTAATGCTCTGTACACACATGCTTTGAAGTGGCTCCATTCCTCTTCCATGTCTCCCAATTTTGGGGGAAATTTGTGAAATACATCTTTCAAACGTTCATGTATCTTATCCTTGTTATTGTCATTTATATTTCTGAGATTTACGACTTCTCATCGTTTCTTTGCTTCTGGCCTTTTCCTGTTTGGTGTGTCAATAGTCATGATGACTGGTCTGTGGTCAGTGTCTGTGATGTAGATTGGAATCACTCTTGAGTCTCTGATTTTTCTCAGTTTCGATCTTTTGGCTAGGATTAAATCAATTTGTGATGCTATCTTTAGATCATTACATTTGTACCAAGTTTTAACTTGACTCCTTTTGTGTTGGAAGAAGGAGGTATTTGATATGACGAGCTCATGTTCTGCACACAACTGTAATAGCATTTCTCCATTGCTGTTTTGATCTGTTTCCCTGTCACTGTGTGGCCGCATGTATCTCTCCCACATCGTCTTCCTTGTTTCCACTCTGCCGTTAAAGTTCCCCATCATTGTCACATTATCTTTGTCATCCTCGGTGTTTAAAAGGTCACTCAGTTGATCATAGAACTGGTGTCGCTGTTCTTCGGGATATGAGTCATTGCATGGTGTATATATATATATATATCTGTATTTGATGACCCTCAGTAATTGTCATATTCTATGGTGGTTTCCCGCTAGGGGCTTTATACCATACTCGTTGAATTTTTTTCATACTCTTCAAGTCTGTGTTATGCTTGGGTTTAACGTCACTTGCAACACAAATTGGTCATATAAGTCCCGAAGATGAGAGGTGTTACAAGAGAGTAACATACACAGAAAAGAACAAGAAAAGATAAGGACGGTTGATTGTTAATAGGTAAAAAAGGAACAAACCACACCCCAGAGCACCCGCCAACCTCCTGCTTGAGTTATGCGTGTATTGTAAGATTGAAACTGCTTTCAATTTTAATCATTTTCCCCCAATAGCAAGTAACAGAACTCTTTAAAACATAATGAGTGATGTTTTTCTTTTGAAAATCGGACCATTATTATGGAAAGTGTGCCCGTTTCTTTTTTGGGGATAATAGGCATTGGACTCCCGACGTCACGATTATGACGTAATTAAACGGTAAATAGAATTTTACTCTTAATGTACTTGACTTTTATTTTTATATATTGATTCTACATAAAACAGCAAACAAAATGATGCCTCAATGGTCACGATACAACTATTATTAAGGATTTTATGACGTTGTGAAGCAAAATTTCGAGTTTTGGTGGCACAAAATGCAGTGCAAAAATTTGGCCAAATCAGGGCGAAAATTGATTCACAAAAACGATCGCTGCTTCTAAAGTAACACAGATAGCACAAAAATTTAAAAAAGCTCTGAAAACAGAAAGCCAAGTTCTTTCCAATAATCCAAATTTTAGTGCCCTCGGAGAAGTTTGAAAATTTCACTGAAGTGCCTAAGCGAGTGCAGCAGTGAAAATTAATACAAAGACAAAGAGGCGACTGGCTGCTCGACTCGAGGCGGGTCAAGCGCAAAGATGGCGGTTTATTTTTTGTCGCTGGCGCTGGCTTAGCTTGAAATTTGCTCACGTCTGCACGCACGTTGTTGTTAAGTGTCAATGAAAGAAATAGATAATAAGCAAAGAGCGAGGGGGGAGAGGGAGGGAGAAAGATAGCAGAGAGAGAGAGAGAGAGAGAGAGAGAGAGAGAGAGAGAGAGAGAGAGAGAGAGAGAGAGAGAGAGAGAGAGAGAGAGAGAGAGAGAGAGAGAGAGAGAGAGAGAGAGAGAGAGAGAGAGAGAGAGAGAGAGAGAGGGGAGAAAATAACGAAGAAGAAGAAGAAGAAGAAGAAGAAGAAGAAGAA
>NW_004797746.1:154383-157082 GCF_000002075.1 Aplysia californica
ATGTTTGGGTTAAACCACCCCAGAGCAAATGTACGACTAAGTGGAATAGAGGTACGGTTACAGGAGTAAACTCGATCAACAATGTTGCTGTCGATGGTATGGCTCGTCACGTTCTCGATGTTATGGCTCGTCACGTTCTCGATGTTATGGCTCGTCACGTTCTCGATGTTAAAAGAGTGGTACGAAATGTAACTTCAGAGGAAGCAAACCTTGCAGACCCTGACGAGAAACGAAGGTGCAGGTGAACCCCCTCCCAGGCGGTATCCTGATCGAGTCAGGAAAACCCCCGGTTGGTTGGTGGACTATGAAACTCAGTAAATGGAGTAATCAAGTGTACAAAGTGTAGATAGCGTTGAACCATGTCCTGTTCGCACGTTGAAGAACTTCAGAAAGGTTTTTTTTTTTGTTGTTGTTTATTTTGTTTTGTTTGATCTTGAGATCACGGGGGCGTGTGGTTAGCTGTGTGATTCTCGGGAAAGTAGTCGAGTACGGTAGGCTACCTATTTGACATTGAAGAAAACAAGGACAGGTCGAGGCGTGAGCCACGGACTTTTGAAGACTGCGTGAGTAGCGGTCGAGGCGCAGAGCAGAGAGTTGCGACCAGTCAGTGCAAGTTGGATCGCAACATGAGGTGGGTGTGCATAGTTGAACCACATGCGTGTATAGTTAAACTACAATAACAATAACAAAAAAGGAAAAAGAAAGTACGCGACAGCTTAGAAAAGGTAGATGAAAAGCAAAGCAAACTATTGCAGAGACTTGACAGAACGTCGGGTTGTGAACTAAGAACACACGAATTAGATCTAGATCTAAAGTTTATTTACAAGCGCTTTATATACGCCTGTGCGCATTAATAATAAAACGACATTCGTTTAACTGGACTACTTTAGTACACTGGTGTCGTGTAACTAGGCCTAAGTGTACTAGGAGTTTATTTAATTTGTACTCTTACTCCACACTAGGCGATACATGATTAATGATCTCTTCTCAATTATTTTACAACATAATTATTCCTGCCGACCCCATCGTTCGCCCCAAGATTCCCTTCGCCAATCCTTTCCATCTCTCTCTCTCTCTCTCTCTCTCTCTCTCTCTCTCTCTCTCTCTCTCTCTCTCTCTCTCTCCCTCCCTCACGCACACACACACACACACACACACACACACACAAACACACACACACACACATACACACACACACACACACTCTCTCTCTCTCTCTTTCCCGTTCTATGTCTCTTTCCCAGTGTAATTGTCTATCTATCTATCTATCTATCTATCTATCTATCTATCTATCTATCTATCTATCTGTCCGTCTGTCCGTCTGTCTGTCCATCTATCTATTTATCTCTATGTCTATCTCTGTCGCTGTCTCTTTCTCTCTCTCTCTCTTTATTTCTCTCTCTCTCTCTCTTTATCTCTCTCTCTCTCTCTCTCTCTCTCTCTCTCTCTCTCTCTCACACACACACACACGCACACAAACACACACACACACACACACACACACACACACACACATATTCTTCTCTGACTCCCGCTTGCCTGTCAGGGACAACCCCGGCTGAGGGTGATAGAACTTCTAAGCAGAAAAAAAAAATGAAATACTTAATAAAAAGCCTTGCTTGCTCTGGAATCGAACACGGGTCTTCTACTTGAGACAGCGAAGTGCCTACCGCTACACCACAGACACAGGTTGTTTGTTGTGTATAACATATTGCGTTATATTATATGTGTGCATGAGTATACTATTTGTGTGTGTGTGTGTGTGTGTGTGTGTGTGTGTGTGTGTGTGTGTGTGTGTGTGTGTGTGTGTGTGTGTACGTGTGTATAGTTACGTGCTTAAAATCCTCAATATATTGCAAAACCTAGTTATTATCGTTGATTTGCTTTTAAACACGCTGAGGATTCTATGATTATTATTATGTTCCTATTTCCCATTCACCACAACAGGATAAAGCATGACAGAAAATTAATCAGAAATCTAAAAAAGAAATTAGATGCCTCTCCCTCGTATTATTCTTATCCTTCTTTCACTGTATCCTCTTTTTATTCAGATATCAGTGGAAGAAATTGCAGTCAGATGTTCGGGTGCACCTATTTCATTCTTGGTTTTGTCTGTTGATTCTCCTCATCGACCAAGACAAATAACGCCAATCACTTCCAATCCATGGGAAACTGATATAAAAATAAAATGCAACATGACGTTGCATTTGCACCGCCCGCTCCGCTCTGCTTGCAGTGTGGCCACCCAATGTTAGCGTCTCAAATAGCTCCGCTGTGCTGCGCCCGCTCTGCTCGCAGTGTGGCCAGAGCCTACCGTCGCTTCAAAGCGCAGCGAATGTTTTTACGGGTTTTTTTTTTTTTTTTTTTTTTTTTTCGGCCGATAGACTACATTCGAAGCATAAAGTTATAAATGTTGTGATGATATGTCATCGCATCACGGTGTGTCGGGTGATTAGAGCCAGTCATGTTTTAATAACTACACACACAAAAAAAGAAAAGAAAAGAATTTGCCAGCCATCATAGTCTTCTCGTTGGGAGATAATCCAAAAGGTATATATACAGTTTGTATGTAGGCCTAGGTGCGGTTTGGGGGGGGGGGGGTGGCAGGTGGGGACAAATGAAAAGAGAGATTAAGAGTACATAATCATTATAGACCGTGCTGTCTTGGCTAAAAATACACATTACACATCTAGCTGTTA
>NW_004797746.1:157182-158542 GCF_000002075.1 Aplysia californica
CTATGATTATTATTATGTTCCTATTTCCCATTCACCACAACAGGATAAAGCATGACAGAAAATTAATCAGAAATCTAAAAAAGAAATTAGATGCCTCTCCCTCGTATTATTCTTATCCTTCTTTCACTGTATCCTCTTTTTATTCAGATATCAGTGGAAGAAATTGCAGTCAGATGTTCGGGTGCACCTATTTCATTCTTGGTTTTGTCTGTTGATTCTCCTCATCGACCAAGACAAATAACGCCAATCACTTCCAATCCATGGGAAACTGATATAAAAATAAAATGCAACATGACGTTGCATTTGCACCGCCCGCTCCGCTCTGCTTGCAGTGTGGCCACCCAATGTTAGCGTCTCAAATAGCTCCGCTGTGCTGCGCCCGCTCTGCTCGCAGTGTGGCCAGAGCCTACCGTCGCTTCAAAGCGCAGCGAATGTTTTTACGGGTTTTTTTTTTTTTTTTTTTTTTTCGGCCGATAGACTACATTCGAAGCATAAAGTTATAAATGTTGTGATGATATGTCATCGCATCACGGTGTGTCGGGTGATTAGTGCCAGTCATGTTTTAATAACTACACACACAAAAAAAGAAAAGAAAAGAATTTGCCAGCCATCATATAGCCTACTCGTGGGGAGATCATCGAAAAGGTTTATACAGTTTGTATGTAGGCCTAGGTGCGGTTTTTGGGGGGGGGGGGGGGGCAGGTGGGGACAAATGAAAAGAGAGATTAAGAGTACATAATCATTATAGACCGTGCTGTCTTGGCTAAAAATACACATTACACATCTAGCTGTTACACTCACAGTATTGCCCTTTGTCTCAATCCCTATATTCCGTTATCTGTGCTTTCTCTTACTTCAGGGCAGCATTGCAGATTGTTGGAGTAGGCCTACGTTCTGTTTCCCTGCTGTTGTTGTCCATTTCAGGCTGGTTCTTTGATCGCTGCACTGTTGTTGTAATTTTAGAGATACCACTGTCCTTCAGATTGCAAATTTGCATTCCGTTTCTGTTTTATTTTTTTCAAAATATTTTGTAGTGTTATTATAAGGCCTATTATGCTGCCAACAGAATTCTCTTGAACCTTAAAACCATTTATTAAGTCTTTGCTTGTATGTAAACCTGTGCAGTTAAATGTAGTATATATTTTATCAAATTGTACCATATAAACGGGAAGTATTGTTTGGCTGCTATTTGAGAGGATTAACAAAATAAAGCTACCAATAAAAAAAAAATCTTAAACACCAAAAAGACAATACATGTGCAACCGAGCAAACGCAGCGACAGTGTGCGTGTGTATTCAACATTAGATCTTTCGCTCGCCGCTCACTCGGTAAAAAGTTTTCCTCTTGTCCAAGTCCCCCC
>NW_004797746.1:158642-161041 GCF_000002075.1 Aplysia californica
TTTTTTTGGGGGGGTTTAAAAAAAAAAAGCCCCCAAAAAAAAAAAAATTTTAACCCCAAAAAAGCAAAAACTTGGCCACCGGGCAAACCCCGGGGCCGGGGGGGGGGGTTTTCCACCTTAAATTTTTTCCCCCCCCCCCCCCCGGGAAAAAAATTTTCTTTTTGTCCAAGTCCCCCCCCCCCCCCCCCCCCGAAACCTTTTTTTCCCAAGCAGACGCTAGACACGAGTGGTCGCCTGTTTTTATCATTCCCCTCTCAATTCCTCCCCTGCAACAGTCGCCTTTTTGTTATTAAAAAACAAACAAACGAACAAACCAATATTTAATCACCGCACGCGATGCGCAAACCGTGGGTGCTATACGTAAAGAGGCAGACACACACTGAGCTGAGAATCACTGGATGAATAGTGCTGTGACTGTGAATAGTGAATATTCAATAAAGAATGTTGCTGATAGACTCATCGTATTTGGGCCTCACCTTTGGTCTACATGTACGACATGTAAAAGAAAAAAAACTATTCGCATCCAGTATTCGAATAGCACGAATAGTGACATCGCGCTTCGAAACTTCGGTGATTAAAAAAGGCTATTGTTAGGGGACCGTACGCCCCAATAGCGCTTGGCGCTACTGGACCGTACGCCCCCATAGTGTTTGGCGCTAGGGGACTGTACGCCCTACCTGCGCTAAGGCTTGGTGTTACGAGACTGTACGCAGATGTGCATGCATCTGGACTTTGCAAAATGAATACTGGAGGAAAACGGCCAGTTTAACGAAGCTCCTGGCATAAGGAGTTATTACTAGGAGAATGTTTAAAATGTCTGAATACGATTGTGAGGTATCCAGTGGCCGTGGGTGAACCAAAATTTGAAATTTGTCCACGTCTGCACCCATGTTGTTGTTATGTGTCAATAAAAGAAATCAAAGAGAGGGAGAGAGAGAGAGAGAGAGAGAGAGAGAGAGAGAGAGAGAGAGAGGGAGATGTGGAAAGAGTTGGCGAAGGGAATGTGGGGGCGAGCGATGGGGTCGGTAGGGTATAATTATGCTATTAGATTGAGAAGAGATCATTTATCATGTAACGCCTTATGTAGAATATGAGTTAAGAGTACAAATTAAATTCATAGTATACCAACTTACGCCTATAGTCCTATAGTGCTGTCAAAATGCACGGCGCAACTTATTGTGAAATATCTCCTTACCTATAGATAAAACATAGATTCTCCAACTTTTGCACAGTGACTCATATCAATTTGTCTTAACAGGTGAATATATTTTCAAACTTCTGCTCACTGTATTCTAGAAAATTCCTTAATAAATACTAATAAAAAATCCCAGTCGATTGCTTCTACAAGTTTTTAAATTTTTACAGCTCCGGCAATATCACTTTTAAAAGCAAGTCTGTCATTTTCCCCCCAATCGCAATAGCATGCATGCTTATTGAACGTATGTTTAGGAAACCTTTAGAGTTAAAAGAATGTGTTCATTATATAAACATTTTTGTCTGAAGTTTTGCCACTAAAAAGTGTCATTGTCGAGCTATGACGTAGTCCATATGCGTATGCAAAATGTGTGCGAGAAGCGGGAAGTGCTATGAACAATCACATTTTTCGCGTGATGGAGATTTATAGGCCTAGTATTTTATATAGATTTATGAAGAACTATTTTTTGCTCAAACCTCAATTGTTGTGGTAAAATATGATTCAGTTAAGACATGTTTTAAAATACAAATTGCTGTGCAAAGTATGGGTGACATTGATTCTCCCAAAGAGATATTTGAGGAAAAGTTGCGCCACGAATTTTTGACCGCTCTATAGTTACACGACACCTGCGCGCAAAAGTAGTCCAGTTATACTAATGTTGTTTTATTATTAATGTGGACAGGCGTTGTTGTTTTCAAATCCCTTTAGCTGCGAGCATTTTGCTCTTGGCAGCGCAATGCCTCCCTCAAGTAACCACATGTCCTTGTCATCTGGTCAACGCCAGTCGAGTTGGACAGGCGTATAATATTATATGTAATGCGCTTGCAAATAAACTTTAATTCGTCTGTGCTTAGTTCACAACCCGACGTTCTGTCAAGTTTGCTTTGCTTTTCATCTACCTTTTCCAAGCTGTCTTCTTTTTCCTTTCTTTTCATGTTATTGTTATTGTCACTGAATGTGAGTTGATCTTGCGTCTTGCGCGCTATCAAGACTGGGTGCGTGCTCAGGCGTGTTCTCTCATGCAAAAGTGAGGAAATTTCCAGCGTTTACGAGCGTCATTAATAAATGGGGCTTATGAGCCTATTTATTTTAGGTCGCAAAGCGTAAAAATGTACTCACGTCTGAACGCAGAATACGCCTGAGCACAAACACTATTATCCTACTCATTTTTCTCCAAAACATTCCCTTTGTGTAAATTTGTTCA
>NW_004797746.1:161639-170765 GCF_000002075.1 Aplysia californica
AAATTTCAAATTCTGGTTCACCCACGGCCACTGGATACCTCACAATCGTATTCAGATATTTTAAACATTCTCCTAGTAATAACTCCTTACGTCAGGAGCTTCGTTAAACTGGCCGTTTTCCTCCAGTATTTTTGCCAAGTCCAGATGCATGCACATCTGCGTACGGTCTCGTAACACCAAGCCTTAGCGCAGGTAGGGCTTACGGTCCCCTAGCGCTAAGCGCTATTAGGGCGTACGGTCCCCTAACATCAGCCTTAAAAAAAAGCAACTCAAAATCGCACAGCACTAAGGTTCTCATGCTCCACCTAAGTAATAAATAGCATGTTCAGTGGTGGTAATGTAACTCGCAAAATGCTCTATGGGCTGACCCAAACAACGATGACGTTCAGAGCGAGTTTTGTAGTTGGCCTCCCTACATAAAATATTAATAAGGCGGCACAATATCAATGTGCCCCAGCCTAACAAAGCCCACAGATCACAGTCTAACAATAACGCGATCTCAGACCAGTTTACGATAGCTTACACGATTCAATGCCCGTACTATGACAGTTTCGGAGCAATCCACCGGAGTGCTCACAGTTATGTGCGATTGGTCCATTGTCTTGTGATTAAAATTCATATCTCTAGCCCCACCTCTGTAACCCTGAACCTAAGCGAGGTCATCATGACATATTTAGATCACAGTGTTCGAAGAGCCTTACTTTACTTTTAATGGTGTAGTGATGACAATTTTATTACTTGAGTGTGTAATTCCAATGATATTTTGTTTGCAAATAAATTCCGTTCTATAAACCAAAGTGACAAGGAGAGAGTGAAAGAATTATATAGGTCCTCACCAACCCAAAGATACTAAAATAATATAACCAACAAAAGGTGCAATAGCCTAGTGTTTTTAGTACGGATCTTCTCCACAAACACAAATCTTACGGTTTCCATTGTCTCCTTTTTGAAACTGAGGGCGCCAGGTGGTCTAAGACAGGTTTGACTGATTATATCCATGTGAAACAAAGCATTAAAGGCACGAGTCGTCAAGACCGCACGTCAACAATGCCGTTAAGTATCACACTTTCGGACTAGATCTAGTAAACTAGTAGCGCGGCTAGACGTTGGTCATCGCATTGCAAAGTCTCACTGTAACGAAAAGGTGATAAAGAATAGACACGAATTGTGTGAGGTTATCGGGTGTATTTTTTGTTTTGTGGAACTCACGAACCCCCCCCCCCCTTGTGGTCATGAAAAAGACGATTTGTCAGGGAACAGGGGTATCTTTTTTGATTTACTGCACAGAGACACTAACACAGACAGGATACTGTTTGAGCATCTGCAAAGCTCTACTGTTGCAAAATATACCTCCAAAATACATGTAATGCAAAACGAACTGCTGGAATGTATTTTCAAAATATACCACGAAGAACTGAATAAAGACATAATGATAATTTGGCTATGCTGTCTTTCTGTCCAGGCTGACGAAGCAACTCATAAGGGTCAATTGCCACAGTTTGTGCCCATTCTGAGTTATATCAAGAACTGAAAGCCGGTAGGTAGAGTGATTTTTAAAATCTTCTCAAAGCCAAAGAAAGAACTTCATTAGGGCTCGTTTCAAGCCTAACAAAGCTTTAGAACTATTCAGCGTCGAGGAAAAGCGGATCGCCCAAACCTGCGATGGGGCAACCGTAACAAAGATCATACATAACAAGATAGTTCACTCCTCCTCTGGGGGGCTCTCGTGGCCTAGAGGTTAAGGTGTTGGCCTCTCATTCAAAGGTCCCGGGTTCGATTCCGGGTAGCGACCAAAAAAATTTTCTTCTCTAAAATGGTCTCCTTTCACATCCTTTCCTGATCTCTAACAATGTTCTGTTGTCTGCTTTTATTTCCACTTTCTGCCCCCACCCCCTCACCTCCTTTGCCCCCTCCTCTGGGCTCCTGACTCTTTCTGCAGCCTTTCTACTGCTACTCCTTGGCTCCTCCTAACTGCTGTCTTTCTGCCACACCCCTAATCTTCTGGTAGGTAAGATCTACACCTAGCCTTCTCGGACAAGGGCGAAAAATCTCGGAGGGCCCGTGTGCAAGTTGCGCACGTTAAAGATCCCTTGGTGGTCTAAAATCGATAAGAGTAGGCTTCGGCCGCCACCCGGGCAAAATTCAAAATTTCCTACCAACGAAAATGTATTAGGTGAGTCCCGCGCGCTCATATGACCTTATGCAGTTGCGAGCGCCGTAAAACCCTATACTAAAACAAACAACTCCTCCTCTTTGAGCTAATTAAAAAAGTGTCCTCAAAATTCGGTGCGGTGGCGCCCCCTTCGAAAAAGTGCGGACTTTGCGAACAGAGTTGCCCTACTCGTGTGAAAAACAATAAAAGCGAAACACAGGATTCGATTAATAAGTGTAGAATTCTGTGAAGCGAAACCAGAGATCATGTAGTAGAGAATCTTTGGCGAAACTAACAAACTGTGCTATATTCCTATTCTTCTTCTGGAGAAACGAAAGAGAGCTTTTAAACAAAGACTGCGGCGCCATCTGAAGCAATGCGCATTCAAGCGATGCAGACATTACAACACCAACGAAATTGCTGCAAAGGAGGACTGTGACATAATAGTTAATCAAATTGTACTGTTGACCGTTTCATGAAGCAAAAAAAAATCAATACACTATCAATCGTCAACCCCTCAAAATTCCAGGACTATCAAAACTCGTTTCCTACAGTTCTTTTGGATCGTACACCAGAAAGCTACTCTGTTTAGCACACAATCAAGTTACAAACAGAATTTGAAAGATTATATTGCAATGAAACATTTAAGTCTGCTCAGTGTCGTAAATCCAGGGCCTTTAACTTTATTACTCTGAAGGACTACAAACTCGATACAACATTAAGAGAAGTATGCAAAATCCTAGAAATCGCACTGATGTTTATGTCGATCCACAAGGACATCATTGACAGCATCCCCAGCTTCGTCAACAGAATGATGGACACTTTTGCAGCAGCAAAAAAAAAAAAAAAAAGAAAAAAGAAAAGAAAAGCAATACCCCCCCCCACCCCCCCCCCCCACAAAAAACCACACACAACCACAACCACAACAACAACAACAACAACAACAACAACAACAACAACAACAAACAACAGCCCAAATACAAAAAAACACACAATAAAAACAACAAAAACAAACAGACAAACAAAAAACCCCCCCAAAAAACCCCGAAGGGTAGACATAGATTTTCTCTAAACGGGTAAGATGAAGAATACGTATATCATTCACCATACCCTTGACTATCTTCAACTTGGTTTAGGTTCATTGAGCACGCCCACGTTTTAGACCCACGAGCCGCTCCTGATAGATAATACATGTACTATTTTCTTTGTTATTTATATATGACTGCTCTATCTCACTCCCCTCGGGCGGCTCTTATGTATGGCCATGCTATGCGGGTAATTAAAATAACACGTTTGGCTCCGTGTACAGTACGCAAATGAAGCAATTGTCGCTCATTTCGCTACCTCAGAATTACATAGTTCTGACATTTTTGGCCGTTATTAGAGTTACTAAAACCAAAAGG
This sequence comes from Aplysia californica, assembly GCF_000002075.1. Classification (NCBI taxonomy): domain Eukaryota; kingdom Metazoa; phylum Mollusca; class Gastropoda; order Aplysiida; family Aplysiidae; genus Aplysia; species Aplysia californica. The sequence goes on from NW_004797746.1 coordinate 165,195, forward strand.
TGGGATACCATGGAACGTTTTTTCTACACTATCAAAATTGTAAAATTATTGGGAGTCGTAATCAAGGTATTCAAAGAATTGCATTCGAAAACGCTTGACACAATGTGTAACTCAAACATTTTTTTGCGTCAAAGTTCTTAAAACTAAGTACTGAGCAGATAGAAAATTGTACTTCTAAGGCATAGATGTACACTATAGGTTTAAAAGGGGGTAACTTCATGTTCTAAGGTAGCAGCTTATCGCATATTTGTCTGATCTTTACCGTCATGCTTCGGGAAGAAGGAGAATTGTTCGTAGGCCTAGTCCTAGTATGCACGAGGTCTATGACTGAGTAATTTGAGACAATTTTGCACCCTGCTCATTTGCTAAATAACACCTTGTTCCACGGCACAGGCAGACTTACCTACGCAGGACATCTAGATATTGGGAAAATAACCCAGAATACAAAACGCCGTATCCCATTTTCTTAACGCCGTTCATCCTACGTCGTACCAATAACTCAATTGTCAAATAAAAGATCAAAGTCCCTCTACATTCCGTAACTGCGTTTTGTTTCTACCTTTCTTTGTTAAGACGTACTCTTCGTCTGGTCTTTATCACTTGGTCAGCAGTGCAAAACTATTGCAATTTCTATTTTAATTTTATTTTTGCAAAGTTGATTAGAAATACATGTATTTGAAACGGTAGATATTGTTTGATAATACATGTACCTGTATTTTCTCTTCAAATGTCAACATAGCAAATTCGATCGTGACATAGCAAGAGCAAATCTAGATACAACATTGGTGAAGTTATGTGACATTGAAAGTTGAAATGGAGCATCTATTTCTTCTTTTTTTTTTTGGACTATGACTGTATATATTCACATTCCTTTAGAGGGTTTTGTGACTTTCACGTGGACTATGCACTTGAGTAGCAAAAAAAAAAAAGAAGAAAAAAAAAGGGGAGTCTCAACTTGGCTTAATGATTGATCATGCGAACCAGCCCATTTTATGTCACTTTTGTTGTTCAACAGGTGGTGTGCAAAAGCTTAATGAAGCCAGTACCCTAATGTCCCGTCTGACTCTTTCAGTTTGCTTCCCAACATGTTCCACCATTTATAGTCTACGAATAGATATCGAACATCGTGTTGAGCTACACTACAGAGTGTTCAGTAAAACTGTGGCATTTATGTGGTGGAATTTTAAACTAGTACAATCACAAAAATGCTAGTGTGGAGATGCGGACCAAAGGAGGAGGAGGAGGAGGAGGAGGAGGAGGAGGAGCGAATCTATCTTTAAAAACGACAACGTCCCAATTACCCCTTTTATTATGTCTATTTTCTTAACGGCGGCGTGGACAGGAACTGGCCGTCCTACGACTATAATATGTCGAAGGCCCATGCAGTTGTCTCACTAACAAGACAATCCCCAATGTCCGGATCGGAAGTGGGAACAACTTTACTTTAATGGCATTACCCATTATGTCCACCTGCTTAAGGCAACTGCTTTTCACTTCAGCAATGGATGGGTGTTTTGGACAGATTCAACAGTAGCCTACTTGGTAAATAATAAAAGCCAGTTTCTCCTCCTCCTCCTCCTCCTCCTCCTCCTCCTCCTCCTCCTCCTCCTCCTCCTCCTCCTTCTTCTCCTTCTCCTTCTCCTTCTCCTCCTCCTCCTCCTCCTCCTCCTCCTCCTCCTCCTCCTCCTCCTCCTCCTCCTCCTCCTCCTCCTCCTCCTCCTCTTTCTCCTTCTCCTTCTCCTTCTCCTTCTCCTTCTCGTTCTCCTTCTCCTTCTCCTTCTCCTTCTCCTTCTTCTTCTTCTTCTTCTTCTTCTTCTTCTTCTTCTTCTTCTTCTTCTTCTTCTTCTTCTTCTTCTTCTTCTTCTTCTTTTTCTTCTTCTTCTTGAAATGGACATCCCAGTCTCCAGTGCGAAGGCTGCAGGTCCTCTGGGCCCCTCATAGAGTTTTGGGTCTCTCTGTCTAATACAAAAGCCACTACAAATCTCCCAAAACTACAAATTGACATCAATAATCATACTATTCGCTTACAAAAAAATCTTTAAGATCTACGGGTTCAGTTGGATTATGATAACATGTCTAGATTTATGTCCTCCCAATTTAGCCAGCCCAGCGAAAGTATTTTCAGCTGGAATCTATTTGCAGGTTGAAAAGATGTGATATTTAAAAATAATTAATTAATGTAATGCACTTTACGCATTTTTTAGGAAATAAATGCTGCTTAAAATTCTTATTAATATTCATTGGGTGTCTGACCTCATGATCTGAGAAAGTCAAAACGGCCAAAAATGTCAGAAAGATTTTTGTAATTCTACGTTAGCGAAGCGACAATAATGTCTTCTTCTAAAGACGTCACACCGACCCACATGGGAACCCATAGAGAGTGGAGACTGGGTATGCGCGGTGTAGATCAATCAGGCTTTTGAGTTTCGAATGAGTGGCTCAAGTACAGTCGAACCTGTGTAAGACGGAATCGCAAGAGAGCGGGAAAAAAATTCCGTCTTAGACATTTTCCGTCTTAGACAGGGGAATTTAGGGGTGGGGGTGGGGGTGGGGGGTTCAAAGGCCCAGCCGGTGGGATCAAGGATCGCTTGTCCGATCGGCAAGCAGTGTTCAAAACCTCACACCTCTCAGTTGCTATCCTGTCTGATAGTGACATGCGTCAGTCTTACTTATCCAATTACCACCAGTGCTTGCCTTTCATAGGACCACTGTTTGACCTGTTAAAAACAGAAACGTTTGAACACCTCCTTTGCTTCCACCCTTAGTCCCACCCACCAATGCCACCCCTCACTGCTATCATTGTAACAACGATTCGAGGAACTCTTTTCTCAGCAGGCCGTACGATCAGGCGTTGGTCAATCTAATTTCACACCTCTGGCTTCTGGCTTCCCAGGAAAGTTTCCGTAGTGGCTGGCTACTCGAGCACTCTCACGGGCAGTCGTGGGATATCACACCCACACTACACTGACCATCTCTAGCGCTCAGTGCTCACATGATGAAGTAACATAGGGTAACTTTTACTCTATCTCCATTGCACCCCTACTCCCCTTCCTCGCCCAGCGGCACGGCCATGGCGTTAAGTTTAGAGCCGGCGGAACCAAACTTGCGAGTTTTGTTTCAAATCAGGGCTGAGCGGGCAAAACATTTTCCGTCTTAGACAGGTGAAACCTTCGGAAGGGAGCGGATTTTTCTTTCCGTTTCCTCGTTGGACAGGTTTTCGTTTCCGCGTTGGACAGGTTTCCGTTTTATACAGGTAATTAAAGAGGAATACATGTATATCAAGGGGGGAACGGGGAGATTCCGTAAAGACAGGTTTCCGTTTTACACAGGTTTCCGTTAAGGCAGGTTCGACTGTATACTTATACTAGAGGGCTCTGATGGTCTAGAGTCTAGAGGTATGGTGTTCACCTCTCATTCAATTGGTTCCGGATTCGATATCTGACAGCGACGGATTTTTGTTTCTCTAAAAATTTTTCTCCTTTAACCTTTTTTTCCTACTCTCCAACTACGATCTGTCGTCTACTTTCGTCTCCTCTTTCTTTAGATAAGAGTTGGCTTCGGCAACCACCCGGACAAAATTCAAAATTTAATTCCTCCCAAACTGAAAATGTTTAATGTGTCCCGCTCGCTCATAAGTACTTATGCAGTATCGAGCGTTGTAAAACACTTACACCCCCCAACCCCACCCAAAAAACAAAACAAAACCTTCTGAACACGCTGTGCGATGGGAAGCACGAGCGTCACTTCTAGGGCTGCTCAAACATAACGGTTGTCTTCTCGGACAGGTTCAACGGTATATACATTATTATATCATTATGTATATGCACGCATGTCCATATCGTCGCCATAATTCATCTTTTCCGTTTGTCAAATTACAAGGTTTTCCACCAAAAAAACAACTATTCGAGATCTAAGTGCTTTCTTGTCCAATCTCCATTTTTGTTTTCAACATTGAAAATGTGACTTCTTTTTAAGCTCACTCTTTTTTATGAACTGGTTTGACTTTTATTAAAAACGGAGACAGGACAAGAAAGCAATGAGATCGCGTATTGTATTTCTCTCATGCTGGCATGTTATCTTAAAATAAAATCGTAAATTCGTCTAAATCTGTTACTATTCGCTGATCACAGCGTGAATTTTGAGGAAAGCTTTTAGTGGGTGGTTGGCGGGTGCTCTGGTGTGGTTTACTTCTTCTTTCCGATCAGACATCTATCGTCCTTATCTCCCCTCCTTCTTTTTTATGTTTGTTACTCCCTTATAACACCTCTAATCTTTTGGAGCTCATAATATGACCGTATGCAGTTGCGAGCGCCGTAAAACCTCTACTAAAACAACAAGGAGACTTTAATTACAACCGAGCTGCCTGTGCCCATTTTGTAGCGTAATATGTGTTTCACCATCGCACATAAAAGACCAGAGTTCGATTCCCGTGTGCGGAGAATTTTGAACGAGTATCTTGTTTTTTTCTGCTGGGTCATTGTAACCCTATCTAAGATAAGATAAGATAAGATAAGATAAGGTAAGATAAGATAAGATAAGATAAAATAAGATAATACTTTATCATCCAGAGAGAAATTTTTCTTGGCTGTACAGGACCGTAAAAACACATGCAGGTATACATTGAAAATTTAAATTATATTATATTACTCTCAATACAATTCAATATGAAAAGAGAAATCTAGCTTAACATTATTATTGTTTATATTTACTGGTCCTCTATATCATGCATGTGACTGCAATCCCGCATTTGTGAGCATGTTTTTGTGTTTGTGCGCGCGCGCACGCGCGCGTGTGTGTATGTGTGTGTGTGTGTGTGTGTGTGTGTGTGTGTGTGTGTGTGTTTGTGCGCGTGTGTGTGTGTGCGTTTGTGTATGTGGTAAAACACTAAACCAATGTGCCAGCATCTAGAAAATAAAGATGTAGGCCTATCTTATCTTATCTTATCTTATCTTATCTTATCTTATCTTATCTTATCTTATCTTCCCGAACAAGCGGATCAAAGCCCACCTCTTATTATATTACCTAAAGTGTGTGGATGGGGCGGGGCGTAAAACATTTACAAAAAGAAAAATAAATACAAGCACCCCCCAAAAAAAAACCAACCCATAAGAAGAGGGAAAAAAAGCTCGGACAAATAAACAATTCAACACCCCCCCAAAAAACAAACAAACAAAACAAACAACAACAAACAAACAAAATACAACAACAACAACAACAACAACAACAACAAACAAAACAAACAACCCGACAAAAAACAAAAACAAAACTTAAACAAAAACTTGGGAGCTAGATCTATAAGCCTAAATAAATGAGTGCACCGTTGTCTGAGAGCAGAACGAGCAACAGATGCGTTATGCACAGCACTGCTCTGTCAGCCTGGGGAAGGAATAGCCAGAACTACACAGAGATAGCTGTGTCATCTCGTCCTACCACATTCACGTACCCCGCTCATCTATCTATCTATCTATCTATCTATCCATCTATCCATCTATCCATCTATCCATCTGTCTGTCTGTCTGTCTGTCTGTCTGTCTGTCTGTCTGTCTGTCTGTCTGTCTGTCTGTCTGTCTG
>NW_004797746.1:178830-181127 GCF_000002075.1 Aplysia californica
TAGTGGAGAGGAGGGGACGGGCAAAGGGGAGGGGGATGGGGAAGAAAGTGGAGACGAAAGCAGACGACAGAATAATAAATGCCTAGAGAGCAGGAAAAGCGGTGAAATGATACATTTGTAGAGAACATTTTCAGTCGCCACCAGGTTTCGAACCTGGGACTGGGACATATTGAATGAGCGGCAAACACAGTAAACTCAAGACTACGAAAGCCCCCCGCCCCCCGCCCTCGAAAGTCCTTTAGGGCAGCGTCATTATAATAATGATATAGAAGAAATGTGCAAAAGGGAAGCGGGAAGTGGTGGACTGGTGGTTACGCTACCGGATTTGTAATCGTGAGGTTGCGGGTTCGGGGGTTCGAGCCGCGGGCCCGACGTTGTGTCCTTGGGAAAAGACACTTAGCACGAATTTTCCTCACTTCACCTAGGTGGGATTGGGTACCCAACCATAGAAAACGAAAGATCTTGTCAGTATGTCAGTGTTTAGCGCCTATAAATGGCCGCTTGCACTGCATGCCTCCCAGGAAGTTGAGGGTGTTTCATTCAGAGTGCTCCAAGGTCTGCTGGGGTAATAGTATAGATTGTGAAGGGCATAGAATTTGCTGTTGAGCGGGAATTTGCACTATACAAATAAAGACTATAAAGGAAAAACGACTGTAGTCGCGAACTGAAAATCATGAGGGTACCAATTTTGAACATTTGTGACTCAGAATCAGAACTGTATTTCTGTTCAACTGTTAGTTGATTATTGATTTCCCATTCAACAACACTAAACAATAAACCACTAGTCAAACAAATATGAAGTTATGAGTCCACAAGCTTTTAAAATTGGCACCCTCACAATTTCCAGTTTGTGACTACCGTCGTTTCCCCCCCTGCGGTCTTCAAATGCTATCTATTTTTATAATTTAATCTATAGAGGTGATTATTTTGGACAGGATGCCGTGTATTTTGACACAAGGGGTTGGGAACAAAAGAAGATGTCTACACATTCAGACACTCTGTGACAAAATGGAAACACATATACAGAATCCAATTCTTGGACTCCATGCATTCTCTGGATGTGATGTGACTAGCGCTTTTGTCCAGAAAGGAAAGGTGAAGCTGCTCACCATTCTCCAAAAGCCCCCAGAGTTTGCTGTTTCATTCAAAGAGCTAGGAATATCTGAAACTGTTTCTTCAGAACTGTTTTCCAATCTGGGAAAGTTTGTTTGTCACCTGTACGGAAAACCAGCTTACTGTAGCACAAACACGCTTCGTCCTGACCTTGTAAGGCTAAAGTGCATGGCAAAATGTCAAAGCCTACTGTCATGCTTTGATGGTTTTGACATCAGCTTGCTACCACCATGCAGAAAAGCCCTGAAGCTGCCCATCCTACGGGCAAACTATCAAACTTTAATATGGAAGCAAGCACATCTGGCTCAACTATTAATACCTGATTCGCAAGATCATGGTTGGAAGAGAGGAAACGGTGGAGTGCTATCAGTGGGGTGTTGCAAAGACTTGGTCCCTCAATAATTGGTTGATATCGTGTAAGGATCAGATATAGAGCGAGAGGAAGACAAAGATGAAAACCATCTCCTCTGTTATGATACCAGTGACGAAGAAGATGCGATTTCAGTTTCTGGAAGTGACAGCAGTGAAGATGAACTCATGACATAGAAAGCATATATATAAGTAAGACTTTACATGCAACACCAACTGACTTACTACAGTACAAAATTGGGATAACTAGCACCCAAATAACTCACTTATGTTACATGTCCTATGCCAGTCAATTTCTAGAGACACTATGATCTTTTTCTCAATTATTTCTTTTTACGAGTTCACTCAATAATACACCATGTACACATAGCCAATAGCTATCTGCATTGCTAAGGGCTTTGTACTGATTTGTGTCGAACAAAATGCATGTGAAGAGTTTCCTTTGCTGTGTAACACCCAGCAGGGAGTATAATATTACGATGCTAACTTTGTGCTGCTGTTTTCAATTTTTAAAGAAAACGGAGTTCAAACATCATTTTTTTTCTCTATCCGCTAAGTAAATAACTGTTGTACCACAAAATGGTAAGTATAACTGTTTTTATTTAACCTAGAGCATCAACTTTAGTCTCAATTAAAACAAAATCAGATGACCCCCCCCCCCCCCCCGGGATGTGCTACTGATCGAAGCGTCTTTAGGCCATTCCCAAAGGGGGGACATTACCATGTTCTGTTGCACAGTACAATTTACTTGTAAATGGGCTGATTCATCAATGTCAAGCTCATGATTGTGTGTGTGTGTGTGTGTGTGTGTCTCT
>NW_004797746.1:184481-194324 GCF_000002075.1 Aplysia californica
GTTGGTTGGAAGCAGAGATACAGTACATAGGCCTGGAAATACATAGACAAAGATGAGCTAGAGAAAAAGAAGTTAACGTCCAGAGACTTCAGAAGAAGAAAATAAAATATGAAGATATTATCAGTGCCTTCTTCTAGTTGCGTAGTTTGGCCAAAATTTAGTTATTTTCGCGGGATTTACATTTGATCCAGCGGTTTCTAAACATTATTCTGGGAATATTCTCGACGCGCCTGCGCGGACGTATATCAACAAAGATGGTTACAAATGATTGTCACTACCTACCACTTCCATGAGGAGGTAGGCTGCTGGTGTATGCGATCTCTGAAGCGAATGAAACGGGTATGTTTAGCGGCACCAGCATGATTTATTGACAGTAGCACAGGAAGAATTTAGCAGTAAACTACGCCACCCAGCTGAAAAGTTTACGGTGGTGCATTCTGATTTTTCTCCTCTTTACTCTTTACGTTTCATATTTAATTTGTGAATTAGCGTAAATTGGTTACTCGTTGATGATCGCATATCTGTTTCACTTTCACTTTATTAGATGCAGGTCGAGATCTGGGATCTTTCTAGATCTCTAGAGATCTTCTATTTCTAGATCTTTTGTTTGGTCTTGAATTAGACTTAAAGTCTTTGTCTACGCCTCAGTGAGAATGTTGCACTATTCATTAGAGTCTAGATTTAGATCTAGAATCTAGATCTACCTCTCTCTCTACGTTTGTTAAAGTTCAACAACAGGTTCTATAAAAATACAAAATTTTAATGCCAAATATCGAAGTCATTATAAATAATCGAGCCATAAATAATACTTAGATCTAGATCTAGATATCCAAATCTAGATCTAGATATCTAGATCTAGATCTAGATTCTAGAGATCTAGATCTAAATCTAGATTACATTTGGTGATTTTGGCTGGATTGTACTTTACTGGACCACCCATCTGGGCCCATGATTACTACGCATGTCTAGTCTAACTACAGACTACGCACTCAGTTCTCTACGTGCGGTCAAAAGGTAGTTCCGCAGGCGACTTCGCGCGGAGCGCAAGCCAGCGACTAGGTGAGTGAGAGGTGGTGGTTGAGGATGGGTAGGCGATTTAACTTTGGTGGACCCACCGAGTATCATACTCATACCAACAGTGGGGGCAGTGGCGATGGGTAGTGAAGGGCTCACGGGCTTGAGCCCCTACCCACTCCCCACCCACCACCCCCAACTCTATCCCAAAGTAAATAAAAGTTTCTCCATAATGAAATAAGCAGTTGAAACCGTTATGACCGCACGCAATGAACACAGTAGTGATCAGCTTGGCGGCTTGCTCGCTTATCCAATCACTTTTGTCACCGCTTACAACTATAGTAACCCAGCAGCCAATCAAATGTCTTTAGGGCTCAGCAATAATAAATAAAACACACAAATGCAAAACAATAACATGAGCGGACAATCGTGTTTACATATTTTATATCAATGTAACAACAGTGGGGGGTTTCAGGGGGGCAAGCCCCTGGCAACAATTATTTAAAAACACACACACACACACACACAAATGAAAAACAATAACATGAGCGGACCATGGAGCTAAGTGGACAATCGGGGAAATTAGAGAGTTGGAACAGGCCGAGCCTTGCTTCGCATGGCAGCTCTTGCTAAGTCGCGAGCAGGGCCAAGGGGGTTGCAATTATGCAAATGAGCTCTTATGCGCGTCTCTCGTCCTCCATTGTACTTTGCCGGACCAGGAGTAGGCCTCGGCCAAGGATAGCCTAGCAGAGCCGCCAGCAAAGAAATAGTGGACCACGTGATTTGACTGATCAATTAGCTTCAAGGTGTCAGGGTCGTGGGTCAATGGGCACTGTGGCACTGTATCACTGAAAAACCCGGTAAGAGACGTCAGTCGGTAGTTGGCAGTTTAAGAGTGAGGACGTAGTAGAGTGAGTATGGGAGCTGGGAAAGGAAGAATAGCGGACCACTAGACACCAGGGGCGCGCCATAGTGAAAGTAGTTCTGACGGGCGTTTACCAGTGGTCCGGAAGAGTACAATCTTACCGCTATTTTGTAGTTTCGTTAGTTAAAGAAAAGAGTAGGGGGGGGGGGTTCATGGGGACTTGCCCCCCTGTCCTAATAACAATATGGAGGGAGGGGGGGGGGGGGGGGGGGGGGGGGGTGGGTTTCAGGGGGGCCCCCTGAATTTTACCATAATTTGATGTTTTGCAGTTAGGCTGCATCCCTGTTCTTTGTGCTGCCTATTCGGTCATCAAGACTTCTGGATTTTTTCTCTGGATGTAAACAAATGGATCGTGGACTTAAACGAATGGAACTACAAGATCACCCTACATTTATATGCCTACATTAGTCTAGATCTAGTGTCAATCTAATGCAGGGCTTGAAATAGACCGCGGCACCGCGACAATTTACTTTGGTGCCTTTTCAATTTGCTGTGTAATGCCCTTAAAATCAACGAAGTGTATACAGACCCGGTAACCGGGAACAAAGTCACGAAGTATACAGACCTGGTAGGGGAACTCTTTTGTGATTTCGGAAAGTTTCAGCGCCCAGACCTGGTAGTCAGGCGCGGTTTGTCCATTGAGCACGGTCGTGCAGTGCTGCCCAAAATTTTAATGTTCTATTACGTAAAACACCTACAATAACAAAATAAAAGACGCCAGAAACAAACACTAGCCAAATATTATATTAAAATGCGTTTCTCACTGGCGCCGTAACTGTCATTTCTATTCTATAGCGCCATAAAACATCTACTATGCCATGCCAAAGTTCATACGCTGTATCTATGCATAGCAGGATATTCAACAGTGGAAACCTGACCTATAAATCGTTCTTTGGGATAACCCAAGCGATGATGACACTCGTAGCAAGTTTGGCGGTACATTAATATTAATAAGACGGCACATCTCAAATGTACTCCTGCCGAATAGTGCCGAAACATAGCCCACAGTAGGCAATCTAAAAATAAACGCGATAGACTGCACTATTCTATGCTAAAATTATGTCAGCCCCGGAGCAATCCAGCGGAGTGCTCAAGTGAATTGTGATTGGTTCATTGTCTTGCCGCTATTTTAAGTGACTCTCTGACCGTGAACCTGAGGGAGGTGAACGTGACACACTTAAGTCATCGTCCTATGAGTTGTGCTTTTGAACGGTTTTGTAGTGGAGTGGGGAAAGGTATTACTTGAGTGTTCAGTTCTAAAGCAGGATGAATGAAATTGACGTTTAGCTAACAAACAGATTTAGTTCTAGAAGTCAAAGCCACAAGTAAAAAGAATGAAAATAGAATCACAAGGTTTTCCCTCACCAAACCAAAGATCCTAAAATTATACACCATCTCATTTACTATGCCCTTGACTATCTTCAACCTTAGATAGCTTAATTGTGCACGCCCACCTTTTAGACCCACGAGCCGCCCCTGCCGGTAGTGTGGGTGTGTGTGTGTGTGTGAGAGAGAGAGAAAGAGAGAGAGAACAGGGGAAAGTGCTGGCTAAATGTATATATATGTATATGACATGCCCCAGTTAGCAGGAGGGAACGAGAGAAAGATAGAGTGGGAGAAAGAAAGACAGAGACAAACAAAGAAAAAGAGAATGCGAGCGATACACAGAGACAGAGGAGAGAGAGAGTTGAGTTGTTTTGAATGAAAGAATTTCCAACTGTTGTTTCTGCCTTAGTTCCTCACTTGGTGAGTTTTTGTTGTTGTTGTTTTATTGGTGGGATGGGCGCAGTTTTGTTGAGTTGTATTAATGAAAGATTTTCCCACAGCTGTTTCTGCCTTTGCGTGCAGACCATGTATATTATAGGGCGTGAGCCGGGCTACCCGGGAAGCTCGTAGGCCCTTATAGGGCCGACATACTTCGATCAGGAAGGGTGCAGACCCTAGATAAAGGGCATAATATAGGCCCTGACCCTTATCAATGGAAATTTCAGCATTCCTTGGAAATAAATGCATCTAGGGCAGGTTATTTCTGAGGAAACGCTGCGCTTCTAGGGTTAGTAAACAATTTTAGAGAGATAAAAGAAGTAATTTCGTCATGTATAATTGGGGTGTGATGAGATGACCATGTGACGAAATGACTGGTTACCATGACGACCACCCCATCAAACACAATGAAAAAGAGACTTCTAACCCTGAGCATAGCCCTAACCAAAACCTTAACCCTAACCCTAACCTTCTATCTTCATTTTGGTCGCTCGTTGTGGAATTCCCCCCCATTATTTGTCTAGTCTGAAACTTGCACAAACTAATTAGGGAAGTTTATTTTTTATTGTTCTTCACAGGGTTTTCTTCAAACACTACTTTAGTCTCAGTTGTACCACATTCCAAGTGTCAGATCGGGTCGAGCTACCATGGGTCTTCTGTCGGAAGGAACAGCTTTGTCCTGGGCGGAGACTAAGAAGTACGCCGATCATGTGCGTCGCCACGGCATCAAACAGTTTCTCGTTCAGTACCATAAGCTTGAGTCCAGAACGAAAGATGTGCTTTACTGGGGTGATGAGGTGAGTGTGTTGCTCTTTTGGTTATCACGATGGAGTTTAGTCAGACATTGCATTGCATCTGAATTGTTTTGTCCAAAGTGTACTTAACACTATCCACCCTCGCAGCGCGCAGAGCATGCCACACTTTTCCCCACGGATACAGATGTGGTACACGCTATATCACACCGTCACCGATCGGCGTCCCATGGGGAAAAGGTACGGCTTCTTACCGTCACCGATCGGCGTCCCGTGGGGGTAAAGTGTTAAGTAATCTTTACTTTGAACAAAATAGTTCTGAGGTGACGGTTGATATATCTTACTTACTTTAGGATAATATTTATATATATATGGGATCTTAGAGATTTTATTGTGAAGATTGTTAGTGCAGCTAAGATCTGAAGTTGAGTGTCATAATTTTTACAAATAATTTGAGGAGAAGGAAAATAATGATTGAAAATTATATGTAGCAATGTTGTGCTCAAAGAACAATGGAGGCGACAGAGTTGTGGTTCATAAGACGCATGCTACGTATCCCATAGACAGCTAGAAAAACAAATGAAGAAGACTTGGTTAAAGCAAATTGCAAACGACAGCTTATGATGAAATGTACGAAAGCGACAGGCAAATTTAACTGGAAACGCAATGCGGAAAGAAGCATTGGAGAATAATATTGTAACAACAGGCAAGTTTGATGGTTAGAGAGGCAGAGGCAGACAGAGGGAACAGCAAGAACGACGAGACACCATCGCTGCAACGCAGGACAGAGTAAAGTGGAGGTGTACATGAAACTTGAAATGATTAATTGCCTTTGGATAATGAAATAATGGATTTGGAAATTCTGTTCTCTTGCAAAACCATGCAAAGAAGCAAAAACTATTTTCTTGTGTTACAGATATTAGCTGTATGGGGCCGTTTGCAAAATTTAAATGTTCTAGGTTCAGAACATTTTGTTCTTCCGTGTTCTTTGTTGTATTATTTATGATTAAATAGGGATGTTGCTACCTGTGAATTTGTTACAGAACCCAAAATTAAACACACCACTTGACAAAATCAATGTTTTTCAAGGAAATTTCCAGGTTCGCGGGTACAACGTTGTTTCCTTGGGAAAGGGCTTTACATGAATTTCCCAACTGGTTAGGCCCTTTCCATGAATGATAGATATTAAACTCGGAGGTCCAGCCTCTTAACTTACCTAATACTGTTGATAGGGACGTTAAACCTATACATTTCACCAACAAATATTCAATAAATTAATAAAATTACACATGAAAGCTGTCTCTGAGCATTGTGACCTCTCCCTAAAAAGGTAAATGTCAAAACAGTGCTCATGTTACTTTTATTTTATGTTTGCACTTGCATACTAATGTACTTAGGTCTACATTTGAATGGAATGTTTGTGAGTTGATTTTGATTTTTGTGCTTTCCCTGGAAGGCTTTTGCTGGTGTACGTTCAAGCAAAATGTGTTTGCTGTTAGTGTTATGCAGTCTTTCTATCCGTTTGAGAACGTGCTGTTCTGTAGTTTATAGTTGCCCTTAAACACAGTGCACGGGTGGTTGGAGGGTGCCACTGGTAGGTCTTACTTCTTTACTTTGCCTCTGTTGTTTCTGTCTGTCTGTCTGTCTGTCTGTCTGTCTGTCTGTCTGTCTGTCTGTCTGTCTCTCTGTCTGTCTGTCTGTCTGTCCTTACTTTTTCCCAGCACTAAATGACCATGATTGTGTTGATGTGCTTCTCTTTACTCAAACAAAAAAAATCAAAGACAGTGCTATGTTTTTGAGGCTGCTATAATATATATGTGTCACGACGTGGTGGAATCAGGCGCTCGTCAATTTTTGGACATACAGAGTTTTTGGTATCATCTTTAAGCTTGTTCATTTGTCTTGCTTTTGAGGAAAAAATTATACGTCTAATCTGTAATAGAAGTCGAGATATGTTGGATTAAAAGAGGTGGGAGTCACCTGTTTTCAGATATAAAATAAGAGCGAAAAGGCTTGCCAATGTTTGGTGACTCCCAAAACGTGAGAGTCTTTGGAAACCATAAATTTTCATTTTTGTGTGCCTTTAATCAATGTTTTTCCAGTAAAAGCCACACAGCCAACCGTTTATAAATGGACATAAAAGGTGTTGAGTCAAAAAATAAAAATTCTACAAAATTGTCAGACCGGAAGAAAAATGACATTTTCTTCAATTTCAGTATTTTGATGAGCGCCTGATTTCAACACGCTGCTTCACAAATGGTGGTATATGATTAATGTTTTGAAGTTATTAATAATTAATGAGACTGGATCTCCTCTTTCTGCCCCCACTCCCCTCACCTCCTTTTTCCCCCTCCTCTGGGCGCCTGGCTCTTTCTGCAGCCTTTCTACTGCTTCTCCTTGGCTCCTTCTTACTGCTGTCTTTCATCCACACCCCTGATCTTCTGGTAGGAAAGATCTACACCTAGCCTTCTCTGACAAGGGTGAAAATCTCGAAGGGCCCTTTTGCAGGTAGCGCACGTTAAAGATCCCTTGGTGGTCTAAAATCGATAAGAGTAGGCTTCGGTGTGGCGGACAAAATTCAAAATTTCCTACCAACTGAAAATGTTTGGTGTGTCCCGCGTGCTCATATGACCTTATGAAGTTGCGAGTGTCGTAAAATACTGACCCCAAAAAAGACAAAAAAAAAAAGAAGAGATTTAGACTGTAAGGCACTCCCATCACTATCAGTTCATCCACATTTGTGTCACAATACATATTTCGCAGGTGGAATATCAGTTGCTGAAGTTTGATCACGTCAACAAGAAAGTGTACCTGGCTCTGAGGGGGCAGGAGGTTCTCAAAAATCTTCAAGAAAAGACAAAGGTGAAGAACGAGTAGGTACCCTCTAGATTGATAATTTACTACATGTCTAAATCCGACTCAAAACTCTTTGCTTTTTACAAAATGTCGTTCTTACTATTGTGGTAGTGCAAGTGCTTGGAGGGTGCTACTGGTAGGTTCACCCCCCGGGGCAGTGCCACTGACTGTTGTGTCTTTAGGCCATTCCCAAAGGGGGGACATTTCTCGTTCAGGCACAGTAGAATTGTAAATGGGCTGATTCATGTCATGCTCATAACTGTGCCTGATCTACAACAGGGAACTGCTGCTTTTTCTTTCTTAATCCTTACTATTGTCATTTTCCTCTACTTCTTTTGTATGTGTGTCACTCTCTTGTGACTTGCTATTTCCGGAGTACCTTGATAGTCGAAGCAGACCTTATGCTGTTGAAGCTGGAGAGGTGAGCAGAATAAGTCTGATTCCCTGTAAAGACTTCTCTGTTGACACCCACCCCTTGGCGCTCATATGACCTTATGCAGTTGCGAGCGCCGTAAAACCCTCTACTATAAAAAAAAAAATACTGGTAGGTTCTGCTTCTTTTCTTTCCCTCTGTTGTTTCTCTCTGTCCGTCCGCCTGTCCGTTCATCCATCCCTCCGCCTGTCAGTTCGTCTGTCTGTCAGTCTTACTTTTTATCAGTACTCAATGACCACTATTGTGTCGATGTGCTTCTCTTTACTCATAAACATACTATTGTTGTTGTAATATTTTTTTTGTGCATTTGTCTGGGGAGAAAAGTCAAACATTTGTAAATTACGAGATGTTTGTTCCTCTGGTGCTCTTATTGACTTGTCCCCCCGGGGCAGTGCCACTGACTGTTGTGTCTTTAGGCCATTCCCAAAGGGGGGACATTTCTCGTTCAGGCACAGTAGAATTGTAAATGGGCTGATTCATGTCATGCTCATAACTGTGCCTGATCTACAACAGGGAACTGCTGCTTTTTCTTTCTTAATCCTTACTATTGTCATTTTCCTCTACTTCTTTTGTATGTGTGTCACTCTCTTGTGACTTGCTATTTCCGGAGTACCTTGATAGTCGAAGCAGACCTTATGCTGTTGAAGCTGGAGAGGTGAGCAGAATAAGTCTGATTCCCTGTAAAGACTTCTCTGTTGACACCCACCCCTTGGCGCTCATATGACCTTATGCAGTTGCGAGCGCCGTAAAACCCTCTACTATAAAAAAAAAAATACTGGTAGGTTCTGCTTCTTTTCTTTCCCTCTGTTGTTTCTCTCTGTCCGTCCGCCTGTCCGTTCATCCATCCCTCCGCCTGTCAGTTCGTCTGTCTGTCAGTCTTACTTTTTATCAGTACTCAATGACCACTATTGTGTCGATGTGCTTCTCTTTACTCATAAACATACTATTGTTGTTGTAATATTTTTTTTGTGCATTTGTCTGGGGAGAAAAGTCAAACATTTGTAAATTACGAGATGTTTGTTCCTCTGGTGCTCTTATTGACTTGTCCCCCCGGGGCAGTGCCACTGACTGTTGTGTCTTTAGGCCATTCCCAAAGGGAGGACATTTCTCGTTCAAGCACAGTAGAATTGTAAATGGGCTGATTCATGTCACGCTCATAACTGTGCCTGAACTACAACAAGGAACTGCTGCTTTTTCTTTCCTAATCCTTACTATTGTCCTTTTTCCTCTACTTCTTTTGTATGTTTGTCACTCTCTTGTGACCTGCTCTTTTTGGGATGCCTTGATAGTTGAAGCAGAGCTTGTGCTGTTGAAGCTAGAGAGGTGAGCAGAATAAGTCTGATTCCCCGTAAAGACTTCTCGGTTGACACCCACCCCTTGGCGCTCAAATGACCTTATGCAGTTGCGAGCGCCGTAAAAACCCTCTACTATTTAAAAAGATAATAAAAAATTATTGACTTGTTTCCTGTTTTCGTTCTATTTGCTTGTTGTCCTTTTGTGCTGTTCAGTTCAGTAAATTTGTCGGGCTTGCTAGTGGTTGGTTGATAGGTGCGGTGCATTGATTTGATTTACTTCTTTTTCTGTCCAAAGTTACTTTATTCTAATCTGTTCCTGGTAAGACGTAGGTGGTTGGAGGGTGCCACCGGGAGGTCCTACATTTCTCAGGTTGACTATGAGATACATCGTCATTTCACAGTGCTGTTGATTTTACATGAACATAACAGGCTGTATTATCTACTTTGAAGTTAGATTCATTCGCTGCTGTACAGGCATGCGCATGTTGCTTTTGAAAGTAATTTAAACTTTAAAATGTTTATTTTGATGAGAATGGTGGTTTCAGTTTTGGGTAGAAATTGATTTTGAATTTTGCCTGGTGGGTGGCCCGAAAGGCCTAACCTTTTTGTGTTTAGAAGCATCAAGGGATCTATTACGTGGGAAACTTTCGCTCGCGACCTTTGAAATTTTTCGTTCTTCATCTGAGATGACTTGGTTCTTGGTTCCACCTACCCTAGGATTACGGTGTGTGTAGGAAACAAAAGAAGAGAAAAACCCGTCACCAGTGGGGATTGAACTCTGAGCCTCCAGGCTGACGAGTGGAC
>NW_004797746.1:195459-203891 GCF_000002075.1 Aplysia californica
CCTCCCCAAAATGCAGCTGATAAAGACCCTGTTACATCTTTGCCATTCTGACGGGCCAAAGGGCTAGAACTCAGATGGCTGCTAGATCAGAAAAGTAAAGTGTTTTAGTCTTTTTATCCAAATAACTTGTACTAGGCTCACTGTAATATGTTTACTTTTATTTAAGCTACTCGTTTGACAACGTGCGTGAAGCCATTTTGTGACTTGTTCTGCTTTTATTTTTGTTTCTTTCCCCCGCCCAGGCGTCAGGAAATTCAAGCTGAGCTCAATGATGACGAGGTGCCCCTGTCTCTGACGGCTTTCCCTCTGTGAGTTTTCTCCCATCTACTTGTGTATGTGGGTGGTTGGCGGGTGCTCTGGTGTGGTTTGCTTCTTCTTTCCTATGAATCATCTATCGTCCTTATCTCCCCTTTTTTAAATTTTATGTTTGTTACTGTCTTGTAACATCTTTAATCTTCTGGCGCTCATATGACCTTATGCAGTTGCGAGTGCCGTAAAACCTCTACTAAAACTAAACTACTTGTGTATAGGGTAAGACATGATACACCTTTATTGTCCAGATCCTGGCACATTGGTGCTTCTCCAAATCTGGGTTAGCCCACTTGTCCTTAAAAGCGACCAAGTAAACAAACATTTTTTCTTTTTTTTGAATTAATCTGTTTTAGAGTTGCAATTTTAGTTTTGTATTTGGTTTTCATTAGTTCCATGCTGTTGTCATTGCTTATGTTTTTTTGTCTTTTTAATTTTGTCTTAAGCATTTCGTTAAGGATTTGAACAAACATAAAAAGTGCATTTTTAAAAGGTATACTAAATTTGTTTTAAACACCAGAAGTTAGGTAAACTCAAATTGTTAAAAACTTGGAAAATAAATTTGGAAATGTAAAGTCAAACTATTGCAGACACTAAAAGTTAAAAGTGTATTTTTGAATTGTAAATTCAAATTGGTTTCAAACACAGAAAGTACATTTTCGACAGGTAAACCTTAATTTGTTCCCAGGCTGGGTGTGCGTGAGTTCACTTGGCCCACTGCCAAGACGGACCCAGTGGATGGAGTGTCAAGGTCGTTGTTCTTCCCAGACGATGCCATCAACCAAGGTCACCCAAGATTTAAGTAGGTGGCTTTGATTTGGTCAAAAGAAGATGGCTCCAGTTGAGGTCTTTCTCGCTGGGTGCACTAACCCACGAATCAGGAGTATTTTTCTGTTGTGTAACATATATTATGTTCTCAACTCAGAAACACACCCACTCATACACACGCGCCATTTACACAAACGACAAATGTGCACACATAAACACTAGTGAGTACACACGCCCCCACCACACAAAACACACGTACACACACAAGCCCAGAAAGTAGCTTACTGTGAACTGTGTCTCAAATATGTTCAGTCATAATGACTTGCTATAAACTACACCTAAAATATTTCCTCAAATATGTTCAGTCATAATGACTTGCTATAAACTACACCTCAAATAATTTCAGTCACAATGACTTGTTATAAACTACACCTAAAATATTTCCTCAAATATGTTCAGTCATAATGACTTGCTGTAAACTACACCGCAAATCTTTCCTCAAATATGTTCAGTCATAATGACTTGCTATAAACTACACCTCAAATATGTTCAGTCACAATGACTTGTTATAAACTACACCTAAAATATTTCCTCAAATATGTTCAGTCATAATGACTTGCTATAAACTACACCTCAAATATGTTCAGTCACAATGACTTGTTATAAACTACACCTCAAATATTTCCTCAAATATGTTCAGTCATAATGACTTGCTATAAACTACACCTCAAATATTTCCTCAAATATGTTCAGTCATAATGACTTGCTATAAACTACACCTAAAATATTTCCTCAGATATGTTCAGTCATAATGACTTGCTGTAAACTACACCGCAAATCTTTCCTCAAATATGTTCAGTCATAATGACTTGCTATAAACTACACCTCAAATATGTTCAGTCACAATGACTTGTTATAAACTACACCTAAAATATTTCCTCAAATATGTTCAGTCATAATGACTTGCTATAAACTACACCTCAAATATTTCCTCAAATATGTCCAGTCATAATGACTTGCTGCAAACTACACCTCAAATATTTCCTCAAATATGTTCAGTCCTAATGACTTGCTAGAAACTGCACCTCAAATATTTCCAGTCATAATGACTTGTAATAAACTACTCCTCAAATATTTCCAGTCATAATGACTTGGTGTAAACTATACCTCAAATGTCCAGACTTGCTGTAAATCGCACCTCAAAAGTATCTGCTTCTATGTGTCCTCTTTTGCTGACTTGCTCTAAACTGCGAATGAGATGTATTCTATCATGCTGGCAAACTAACCTACATAAAACTGAACAATATAATTTTAAAAAAATTATAATTGAGAAAGCTACTGCTTTTTACGGAGTGGGTGGTTGGAGGGTGACACTGATAGGTTCACTTCTTAACTCTTGAAACCCTGGGTTTTTTCCACCGTTATCTAGAGTTTTTTCTTTGTCACCTAAACCTGGTGCACTATGTCTCATTATAACCCCAAAAGCGTGCCTCCAACTTCTAAATAGCGAAAACAAAGGCTTAGCCATTACTAACAAATTTGGATAGGGAATAGCTCTGAAAAATAAGAAACTAGCACTAAATAAAACGAAACAGTTGTCACTAGTACTGGACGCTCCCAGCGTCCGATGGGGAACAGGGCTATTTCTGCCGGACGCTATCAGCGTCCAGTGGGGTTTACAGAGTTAGCTTTTTTTCTGTTTCTTTTTCTCCAACAATCTGCCCTGGCACAGTGCATTGGGCTGTGGACCTGGTCTGCTAGGCAGGAGCTTGAAATTTGAATTTTAATGGAGTCTGAAATATTTTTCTGGTCCTTCACAGCTCAGTGCTATTTAAGGAACCAGGTGTTTTGCCTTCAAAATTATTTATAATGTGTCTAGTGGGGTGTTGGGCTTCAGCTTTAAATTGTTTTTTTTCTCTCTCAGCAGCTAATGATAACCTTTAGGATGGGGCCAGCCGAGGTGTCTGCTTAAAAAAGAGTAGAGCATTGTAAAAAGTCCTCCCATACTGGACAGTGCTTCCACTCTTTCGTATTTTTACGGAAATCCGTACTTTCTGCCAGTTCCGTACTTGTTCCTCCTTCATCGTCAACTCCCTCCGTAAAAAAAAACTGCGACAGCGCAGGACTGCCGAAATTCCGTACTCGCCTTCCTATCGTCTTGTAGTTACGGATATTTACGGTAATTCTCTCGTCAACAAGTTAAAGTTATTGAAACCTGCCAGATTGCGCTTTTCCTGCAATCGGCCATTATTGCGCTATGTCCCTTGAATTCATTGCGGGTTGGTCGGCAGTACATTTTCTACCTGCAGATGGATCAAAATCTGGCGAACCTTTTGTGCCAATTTCCTCCTTTCTATCATTCACTACTAATTCCTTCTGCCTATCTTCGGATTGTTGCCGCGGCTGGAAATCTGCGCGTTGATCAAGTAAATTGACTTGTGATCTTAGACTTAGACAAAAAACTTACTGTCAGAAAGAAACTTTTTTTTGCAAATTTGTCTAGATCTAAATCTAGAGAAATTATCAATGCGAAGATTCTACGGCACGTGAACGCAATAAGGGCCGCGATGAAAGAAATAATAATATGCTGATACGCGGATGCCCACTACACGAGACTACGGGTGGGATCGGCCGACCGCGCTGATCGCCCGACTCGGTCGCCTAAAAAACAAACGTGTTTGTTTTCAGTTTCAGGCGATCGAGTCGGGCGATCGGCCCGATCCGGCCGTGGGTAAAATAAAAAATAATTCGAGTGGTGTTCTGAGGTTGTGACAGGCGACATTCAGACGTGAAAATTTAGAAAAAATTTGAGTGTATGCTGCGCAACTGTATTGTGAAGGTACATCTATTCATTATTCCCATGTTTGCCTGCTATCAATGGTGCGACGTCAAATTTATTGAATTATAGTAGCAATGAAAGGGGAACCTGCTTTTAAACATTGCCAGCAATGGAAAGATATGTTGGTGAAGAAATCAAACAAGACAAAATGTTGGTGAAAAAATAAATGTTATGGGCTCTAGGCAATCTCTTCAAACAGGCTCCCAAATGCCATTTTCAACCCTCTAAAAGCACTAAGTTTCAATTTCTTCGGGGGCGAAACTTCGCCCCCTGAACCCCCACCCGGGATGCTGTCCCTGGACCCTGCTGGGGGCCTCTGTGGCCCCCAGACCCCCGGCACAATTTTCCTTACTTTTCAGCTTCAGCTGGTGGAATCACTGACGGGAGGAAATCAACTAATCAGCCATTCTGAGATCTTCGCTTTTCCTTCCTGATCACTGCTAACCTTGTCATCAACATCCTCTTTTATTTGTGACAGCAAACATTGTTTTATTTTTTGTGTGTCCTTGATTCATAATACAGACTTCAACATAAGTTAAGGACCACTTGCAAACACTCTGAGTGGTCTCTTTGGGTCGACCTGCCTCTGAGTGTTCTTGGGCTGATCCAGTGGCTTGATGGCGCTGCCTCAGGCGGACAATGACAGAGTGTGATACTGCAAGCCTTCTAGCAACTTCTCGGGCTCCAACTCCATCCTGCAGCCATGCCATAGCTCTGGCACAATCAAAGTCTCTCTGCTTTCGTCTTGGTGGCATGTTGATGATGCGATGCTGGGTTTTGCGCAAATGGCGGCTTAAATTGCCACCTGAGTGAGCACAGTTTGAGACCGTAAGTCTGTTTATGACGTGCACCTGAAATATTAACTGATGAATGTTCGCGGTGTCGCTCTCAAGTCGATAAAAAACAGAGAATGTGGCTAAAATTCCCTGAGGATTTCCGTGATGCTCGTGTTGGTTTTGCCCCTGTAGGAAACTTTGCAGTACGCAATGGTAACCCTTAATACTTTCAGAGCAAAGCATTTTGAAACATTTCCTTGTTCTCCTTTTTTTGGATTAAAAAAAAATCAGGGCTGTCTGTCAAGGTGGTCCTTAACTTATATTGAAGTCTGTTTGAGAAAGCAATTTTTCATTGATACTTGTTCTGATTTTGTGGTGTGCATTTGTTCTATTTATAACCAACATTAGGCACCTTTAAAAGAAAAAGGCACAAGTTAAAAAAAGAACTCTCGAAACATTACAAAGCTGACATCACACTAACTAAGGAAGGGAATGAAGGTTAATGAGTTGGTGGATTCCCTCTTGTTCCTGTCTGTCTATCCGTCTTACTTTTTCCCAGCACTAAATGACCATTATTGTGTCCATGTGCATCTCTTTACTCAAACAAACATGAAGGTCAGTGACCTGGGCAGGTTTTTGGTGCTCTGCTCACTTATTTGCATTTGTTCTGTGGTGTTCAGCATTTGTGGCACCCGTAAGTGTAGTTTGTTTGAAGGTGATTTGTTGCTTGCAGGAGATTTTTGTGATTTGTTGTTTGGTGTTCAGCATTTGTGGCACCGGTAAGTGTAGTTTGTTTGAAGGTGATTTGTTGCTTGCAGGAGATTTTTGTGATTTGTTGTTTGCAGTTATTAACGCTTTTTTTTTTCTACTTTGCTTCCTGCTTCTTAACAGAACTCTGACAAGAAACATCCGCACGAGACGCAAAGAAAAAGTGGCCATTAATATACCTAGTAAGTGATCAGAAAGTTTGTTAGTAGTTTTTTTTTCTTCATGTTTGAATACATTGAGTGGATTTGATTTTTTTTGTTGTTGTGCAAAGCAAATGTGAGCGGCACAACTGGTAGTTTCTCTTCTTCTTTTTCTCTCTCTAAGATTTATATTTGACTGCTTTGAGCGTTCTCAATTCTTTATGACTATTATTGTGTCGATCTCCTTTCTAGTCCAACAATTACACTAGAACCAAGCATGTCTAGTAATGAGGCTACGGGACTCGTAATCATCAGGATACGGGTTCGGGGGTTCAAGCCTCAGCTCGGCCCAACGTTGTGTCCTTGGGAAAGGCGCTTTATACGAATTTCCCATTTGGCTTGGTCTTTTCGGAGATGGACGTTAAACTCGGAAGTCCTGCCTCTTGAATAACCCAATAGTGTTACTAGGGGCGTCAGACCTATACTACCATTATACCATTTTTTTCCTGTCGTCCTTGCTTTTTTACCTGCATTTAATTACTGCTGTTGTGTTAGTGTACTTAAATTCTGTTTACTTAAAGACATCTCACTGTTGGACAATCTGTAACATGGGTGATTAGCAGGTGCCCAGGTATGGTTTGCCCCCTCTTTCCTGTCAAACACCTACAGTCCTTATCCCTCCCCTTTTTCTTTTGCAGATCATCGTCTAGTAACACCTCTTGTCTTCGGCTCTTATATGATCTATTTGTATTGCTCATGCTGTAAAACTTTTATTAATCCTAAGCGTAAAAGTAATTATTGTTTTGATGTCTTTCTCTTTTACTTTAAAATATCTCACTTTCTTGTGGATGGTTTGCGGTCGCTCTGGTGTAGTTTGCTCCTTCTTTCCTATCAAATATGTACTGTCCTGATCTGTTCTCCTTTTTTCTGTTTGTTGCTCTCTTATAAATGTCTCTAATCTATGGCACTTGTATGACCTTTTTGCGTTTGCAAGTGAAGTAAAACTCTTACTAAAGTAAAACTGATCTCCCCTCCTTTTTTCTGTTTGTTGCTCTCGTATAACGCCTCTAATCTTTGGCACTTGTATGTCCTTTTTGCCTTTGCAAGTGCTGTCGTAAAGCTCTTGCTAAAGCAAAACCAAAACTCGCTTTCTTTTTTTCCCCCCTGAGCAGTTTTTCAAGATGTGCACACCAAGCGGCCGTTCAAGGAGGATCTTGCCGCCCTGGGGGATGACGGGGAAGCGGCCCGAGCCGCCCAACCTGACCACATCTACATGGACTGCATGGGCTTCGGCATGGGCAACTGCTGCCTGCAGGTCACCTTCCAGGCGTGTAACATTGAGGAGGCCCGGTACCTGTACGACCAGCTGGCCGGCATGTGTCCGATCATGGTGAGTGGGAGCAGGACGACGACGGGACGTGTGCTTTGTGTGATATGTAAGGCAGCGTGGAGGGGAAATCCGGCGCTGATCAGAATAATGGAATCAAGGAATCCCACATTTTTCTGGCCGTTGGACAATTTTTAAAAATGTCTTTTTTATTTTTTCTTTGGTTTAGTAACTTCTATGTCCATTTAAGAAGATATTTCTATGTGGAATATTCTGAAAAATGTTGATCAAAGGCTCAAGAAAATGTAAATTTGCAGTTTTCGAGAACAATCACGCTTTGGAAGTCACCAAACTTTGGTGGCCATTTTCTCACTAATTTTGCCTCTGACACAGGGGGCCTCACCTCCTTCAATTACAAACATCTCGACTTCTATTCAAGATACGCGTGTAATTTTTAAATCTCTACTTCTTTTGTATGTTTGTCACTCTTATGAACTGCTATTTCCGGGGTGCCTTGAAAGTCGAAGCTCACTTTTTGCTGTTGAAGCTAGAGAGGTGAGCAGAGTAAGCTCGATTCCCTGCAAGGATTTCTCTGTTGACATCAACCCCTTGGCGCTCATATGACCTTATGCAGTTTCGAGCGCTGTAAAGCCTCTACTAAAAAACCCCCCAAAATAATGTCATCAGATGACAAAAAGACATTTCTTTTACAATCTATGATACCTAAAACAGTGGGTTAAAGGGCATTTGAATCTTTTTGTTTCGTTATTACTCCTTTCATCTCCCTTCCCCTGTTCTTGTCTTGCAGCTGGCCTTGAGCGCGAGCTCTCCAATCTACCGAGGCTACCTGTCAGACATTGACACTCGGTGGCCAGTAATTGCTCAGTCGGTGGACGACAGAACTCGAGAGGAGCGAGGACTTGAGGTGAGAAATAATTATGTACTTGGTATTTTGTGTAGGATTATATTTGGGCTGTATGGTTGTAAATGTTGGACGTCCTCTGATTTAGATAATTGGAGGTGAGACTCTTGAAGTCTGTGGCGTAGCTGATTAGCCACTTCCCCGTCACGAACAGAAGATCTGGGCTCGATTCCCACGTAGGTAGATTTTTATCGAGTTCAGTCTTTCTACTGTGTCCCTCTCAGCCTGATTGGCCTAGCGGTTAGGCTACGGGACTCGTAATCATCAGATATCGGGTTCGGGGGTTCAAGCCTCAGCTCGGCCCAACGTTGTGTCCTTGGGAAAGGCGCTTTATACGAATTTCCCATTTGGCTTGGTCTTTTCGGAGATGGACGTTAAACTCGGAAGTCCTGCCTCTTGAATAACCCAATAGTGTTACTAGGGGCGTTAACCCGTACCATTTCACCATGTTCCCCTCTTAGCCTGGTTGGGCCCTGACGCGCAGGATCGAAGCCTACGTCGTAACTGATTCAAATTGTGTCGATGGGAGTGTAAAATACCGAAAACAATGTTATTTACCTCACTGTGTTCAGGTAAAAAGTCC
>NW_004797746.1:204078-227160 GCF_000002075.1 Aplysia californica
CAGAGTAAGTCTGATTCCCTGTAAGGGCTCCTCTGTTGACATCCACTCCTTGGCGCTCATGTGACCTTATGCAGTTGCAAGCGCCGTAAAACCTTCTAAAACAAAAACAAAATATACACTGGTGAGCGAGACCCTATCCCTAACCCGGCACGTCTGGGACAAAATGCACACGGAAAACAGTGTTTATTACACAGAACATTATTGATTATTTTGAAGATGTTTTCTGAATTAGATGCTAGTAATAACGATAACTACCTTGAGTGGGATATGGAATGTCGATCTGACGATGGTATTAATGTAAGAACAATACAGGAGTGAATCACTGGGAGGCTTAGGCAGAGGGTCACGGTTGCCTCAGGAGGTCAGGGCTCAAAAGGTTGATGCACAAAATAGCATAAATGTTTTTTTTTTACATTTTTTTTTGCAGCCGCTGAAAGAGGACAGGTTCCGCATCAACAAATCCCGCTACGACTCCATCGACAGCTACATCTCCCCACTGGGCCGATGCTACAACGACATTGACTTAACCTTGGACCAGGAACTGTGTGACGAGCTCATGGCAGGAGGTGAGCGCGACATCTTTAAAAAAAATTTTTTTTTTTTAGGTTTGTAGTAAGATTGTTACAGCACTTGCAACACAGTAAGGTCTTGTAAGTGCTGAAGATTAGAGGTGTTACGTGGGTGGTTGGCAGGTGCTCTGGTGTGGTTTGCTTCTTTCTTCCTATCGAACATTTATCGTCTTTATGTACCCTCCTTCCTTTTCGTGTTTGTTAATCTCTTGTAACACTTCTAATCTTCGGCGCTTATATGACCTTATTGTGTTGCAAGTGCTGTAAAACACTTACTGAAAAAAAGAGGTGTTACAAGAGAGCTACAATCACAAAAGAGGAGGAGAGTGAGTGGGAGACCTAGGCGTTTTGAGTTTTACAGCATCGTTGTCGTTATCAGACTTAGTCATACTCCCGGGGCAGTGCCACTGACTGTAGTGTCTTTAGGCCATTCCCAAAGGGGGGACATTTCTCATTCAAGCATAGTAGAATTGTAAATGGGCTGACTCATGTCACGCTCATAACTGTTCCTGATCTACAACAGGGAACTGCTGCTTTTCTTTCCTGATCCTTACTATTGTCATTTTCCTCTACTTCTTTTGTATGTTTGTCACTCTTTTGTGACCTGCTATTTCCGGGATGCCTTGATAGTCGAAGCAGACCTTGTGCTGTTGAAGCTAGAGAGGTGAAAAGAATAAGTCTGATTCCCTGTAAAGACTTCTCTGTTGACACCCACCCCTTGGCGCTCATATGACTTTATGCCGTTGCGAGTGCCGTAAAACCCTCTACTATAAAAAAACTAAAACTAAAACTAAAACTAAAACTAAAATGTGAAGGACTAACTAACCCTCCTGGTACACTTGTGTATTCCTTCCTTCACCAGGGGTGGACGACCTCCTAGCCCGGCACGTCGCCCATCTGTTCATCCGTGATCCCGTGTCTCTGTTTTCCGAGAAGATCAACCAGGATGACGAAAACGACACCGACCATTTTGAAGTGAGTAGTATCATCTTTTCCTCTCTCAACCTGGATCTGGGTATAGGCCACAAACAAACACCTTCTACCTTCCCTTGTCATTGCCATATCGACAGGCCGAAGGGCTAGAAGCTAGAACTCAGATGGCCTCTGGGTTGAAAGAGTAAAGTAAAATAAAGTTCCTTATCCTTGGCTTGTCTCTTGACATTTTTACCGTATCTTCCCACTTTTCTGTACGTCATATTGTCTCTTGATATTTTTACTGTATATATCTTCTCACTTTTCTGTACATCATTCTGTTTGACTGTTCTCTAGGTTCCACATGGCCATCCCCTTGATCTCTTACCCTGTTGCCCTTGATCTCTGACCCTGTGGATTTCAATCCATTTTCTTTGTTATGCAGCTGCGTGACCTTCTGAGAGTATGTCCATGTGGCCAGCGTCTTCTGTCCCACCTTAGTATACGTTTCAGGAAATGTAGTGAGTAGTATACACACTTCTGTATCGAGCTATCTCCGTAAATCTGACTGGATCTTGAAAGAATAACGGATAGAGACCTTAGCATGCGATGGGGTGTATCTAGCGGTTGACCCGAGGGAGCTCAGATGCTCAGACCCTGTAGACCAGTGCGTGTCAACCTTTTTATAGCCAGCGCCCATATATTTGCCTCCTTTAACTCATTCAATCCGGTGAGTCAGCTTGTGGGATGTGATCAATCCCACGAGCGAGATAACTCGGTTCTATAGTTTTGTTCCGTATATAGTTATTTCGTTTTGGAAAACGTGTCCAGTTTTATATAAGGTCAATTTATTATTTCCTCGCTCTATTCTGCCTAGAGGGGTGCTGGAATTTTGTTCCTACTGTCATTACACGGGGAAGAAATCGTGATTTTTATGAAGGCACTTTCAGTACATTTGTTCATACTGATCAGCTGAGCATGTCTTGCAATCGATTCTCTCTGCCTTTCTCACAAATACATTAAACCCTCTACTAAAAAAATAAAATAAATACAAAATTTTTTTGTATGTCTAAAGATCTATCTTAGGTTGTACTTTGTGCCAAATGTAAAAGCAATTGTATGATATTTATGGTTACTAGTGGGCCCTTACATAAGTTCCAACATGACGGGTTTCTGGGTACCATTTCGGGAAAAACTCTCAGGATTGAGTGAGTTAAGAGACCAAAATTCTACTAATGTCCACCTACATGTATTTCCAAGTGGGGCATCATTAACTAGCACCTGTCGCTACCTAGATAAAACCCACCACCCACCAAAATGACCAAATTGCCCACTTGTGGGCCGTGCTGCCCAGGTTGGCAAGCATTGTTGTAGGCTGAGGGGACAGTGGCTCAAAGGGTTGATTAACACTTTGCCCCCACGGGACGCCAATCGGTAATGGTAAGAAGCCGTACTTTTTCCACACGGGACGCCAATCGGTGACTGTGATATAGCGTGTACCACATCTGTATCCTGGTCCGTGGGGGATAAGTGTTGCGCGCTCCGCGTGCGGTGTGGATGGATAATGTTAAACACTTCTTTTCTGTGAAGACCTCTACACATTTTTTTGGTGTGCAAGTATTGAGGTCTTAGCTTGGAATGACCAATGTATCTCGGATAAGTATGATGACCAAGTCAATATACTTTTCTGAAATTCTGCAATGTTTTTCTAGTCCCTTTTTTTCCATGTCTTTTCCAGAACATTCAGTCCACAAACTGGCAGACCATGAGGTTCAAACCTCCCCCGCCCGGTTCCAACATTGGATGGCGTGTGGAGTTCAGGCCCATGGAGGTAAGAGAGTTGACCAACACCTGTGGTCTTTCAGGCATGTAGCAACATGCACTTAGTCAGCTCTCATCTTTGGGAACGTTTCTGGGCTGTGCCACCAAAGATCGTATATAACAAGATAATTCACTCCTTCTTACTGCTGTCTTTTAGCCACACCCCTGATCTTCTGTTAGGAAAGATCTACACCTAGCCTTCTCGGACAAGGGCGAAAAATCTCGGAGGTCCCATGTGAAAATTGCACACGTTAAAGATCCCTTGGTGGTCCAAAATCGATAAGAGTAGGGTTCGGCTGCCACCCTGGCAAAATTCAGGATTTCCTACCAACTGAAAATGTTAAATGTGACCTGCGCGCTCATATAACCTTATGCAATTGCGAGCGCCGTAAAACATTTACCAAAAAAAAAAGACTTCTTGTAAGGGTTAGCCCCCTTGTCCTTAAAAGCGACCATGTGGTGTGTTGTTTATTCGTGGGTACTTGGCAGGTGCTCTGGTGTGGTTTGCTCCTTCTTTCCTATCAAACATCTGTCGTCCTTATCTCCCCTCTTTCTTTTTTGTGTATGTTGCTCTCTTGCAACACGTAATCTATTCTTCGGCATTTATATGACCTTATTGTGTTGCAAGTGCCGTAAAACTCTTATTAAAACAAAACAGTTGTTTATTCCCTGTGTTCTCCCATCCCCAGGCGCAGCTCACAGACTTTGAGAATGCAGCCTTCACTGTGTTCATCGTGTTGCTCACCCGCGTCATCTTGTCTTACAAGCTCAACCTCATCATCCCTATATCAAAAGTAAGTTTTCTTAACCAGGAAGCTGGGACGGGCAGTTGACGCGTGCTTGTTTTGGAGAGTGGTCTGTTTCCTTTTTTCCTGTCAAACATCTATCATCCTTATCTCTCGTCCTTTTTTTTTTTTTCGTGTTTGTTTCTTTCTTTTAATGCCTCTAATCTTCAGCATTTACGTTTTGACCTTATTGTGTTGCAAGTGCCGAAAAATGCTTATTATAACAAACTGACCAGTTGGTTGCCTTTAAAAAAAATATTTCTGTTTCTCAATGTTGTGACATTAACTTGTTCTTACGCACAGTAGAATTCTAAATGGGCTGATACAACAATGTCATGCTCATAACTGTGCCTGAACTGCAACAGGGAACTGCTGCTTTTTCTTTTCTAATCCTTACTATGGTCATTTTTCCTCTACTTCTTTTGTATGTTTGTCACCCTCTTGTGACCCCCTATTTCCGGGGTCCCTTTATAGTCGGAGCAGATTTTGTGCTGTTGAAGTTAGAGAAGGTGAACAGAGTAACCCTGATTTCCTGTATGGACTGCTCTGTTGACATCCATCCCTTAGCGCTCTTATAACCTTATGCAGTTGCGAGCGCCGTAAGACCTCTACTAAAACTTTAAAAAAAAGCAACTTGCTCCCTTAGAAGTTCTATCTGACATTTTTGGCTGTTTTGAGTAACTAAGACCGTAAGGTCAGAAACCAAATTTTCTATCTGTTCCACAAAAAAAATTGTAAAATTATTTGGAGTTGTTACCAAGATATTCAAAGAATGGCATTCATGAAAGCTTGACATATTGTGAAAGGCAACATTTTGTACGTCAGATTTCTCAAAACCAGGTACTGAGCAGATAGATTTTTGTAATTCTAGGGGTGGTGAACTGTAGCAAATTTATTTGTTTTCCAAATGTAAAGAATATAATTTCAAATGTGCGACTGTGGTGTGGGCGGTTGGTGAGCGTCCTTTTGTGTGCTGTTTCTTTTAGTTCCTGTGTGTGTTTGTGTTGCCCTGGTGTGGTCCTAGCAAAACTGCTCTATGTGGGTGGTTGGCAGGTGCCTTGGTGTGGTTGTCTTCTTCTTTCCTATCAAACATATATTGTCTTTATCTCCTCTTCGTCTTCTTTTTTGTGTTTGTTACTCTCTTGTAACACCTCTAATCTTCGGCACTGATATGACCTTATTGTAATTGTGTAAGTGCCGTAAAATTTTTACAAAAACAAAAAGCTGCGTTATATCGTTCTGAATCGCTGGAAACTCAGCCTCAACAAGAACATCCCGTGTGATAACTGTTGCAGGAGCAAAATTTGCAAGTTTGGTTTTTTGTCAAGCATGGTAGGCGTGAAAGGATGAGGTTGAGTAACAGCTCACTGAGATTGGAATGCATAATTAAGTTTGTGGAATTACACTTTTGCTTTTGTGGATGATGGCATGTAATGAGTGGGCATTTTTACCTCAGTATTATTTTTTTAACAGGTTGACGAAAACTTGAAGACTGCTTTCAAGCGAAATGCGGTGAAGAATGATCAGTTTTATTTCAGAAAGGATGTTTTAACAGGTAGGATATGTTTCTTTAAAGGAAAAAAAATTAATGTTTTAAAAACTGTTTTAACGTTGGTTACTTCTCTGTTTGTGGCTTCACGGTCCTTCAGTCTTCTCAGCTCAAGTAGCAAGTTGCTTGTGTGATTGACACGATGGCTGACTAACAAAGACGAACATTAGTAAAAAAGGGATGCACTGTGCCCCACTGGGAGTTACAGCCCGTCCTGCAGTGAGATAAACACTGCTTCACGTCTTTAGCTCTTGTAATGTTACCTCTCATTCAACTAGGAAAAATTTGCGTAGATATTACGCTACATTAAAAAAAATTGATCCTCGTGGGGGAAATTTAGGTTACAGGGATAAACATACGTACTTTTATTACATATTTGGCAACTTGGAAGCACGTGTCACTTTTCTCATAAAACTACGACAGCTACAGAGTTGAAAGTTTGCAAGTACCTACAAAAAAGATAGGTCCCCATGACGGAGCCCGATTTTTTATTTATTCATTTCCTGAATTTAGAAAAATATATTTGATAAAAAGTTCCCGTCCTTCTTTGGCCTTTGTGATTATTCCACTGAGAAATGAAACATCTGCGTAGCTTTCCTTCACAGCGAAAGTACCGAAAGTGATATTTCGTGAGGCGCATTTTGTTTTGAGAGTATAGAAAGATCTATACCTTCTAATTTTTTGCATCTCTCAAGATTTATTGCTCCATTCCAGTAGAGTGTAAATAAAGTAGGCCAATGACTTTCAGTTAATGTTAATGCACCGATCATTCCTTTCATCGAAAGGGGGCCCAGGTAGTAGATACATAATTAGAAGTACAAACATAATAGATACACTCATCATCATCAATACATACACGACATTACACCAATACTGAACAGTTTCACAAGCATACGATTGCTGGTTGCGACTGTGCGCTAGAGTGCCCTGTTTTTTATTGTGTTTAGTTGTGGTTGCCATGTTTTGCCCAAGGACGCATCCCAGTGACCACCAATGTGAACCCCGTGTCACAGACATACTTTGGGTTACCGGGATGCCAAATCTCCATTTTTTCCGGCTTTTTCTGGTTTTTCCATACACTTGCAAAGGAAAGGGGAATGGTAAGAAATGTTTTTGTTTGCTCATTTCAAGATTTTACAAGGTTCGTTTTAGGTGAGATGTGATGCTCCGCTCTTTTTTTTTTTTTTTTTTCAAAAATCATTTGGCATCCCTGGGGTTAGTTTTTATTTGTTTGAATACTGTGTGGTATTATTTGCCCCTACTGAGTCTAGATAAGAAACCTCCTTTAAGTAGTATTGAGCGTCAATTGTTTGATACCAGTCAAGGCTGATGTGGCTTAACATCTGCTCTGTGATTTACACTTGTGATTAGCCATGTGATGTGTGCTCCTGTATAGCATCTCTCTTCTTTTTTTTCCTAGTTTTTAACTACATCTATTGGGCCAGGCGCTTTGGCTTCTTCCAAATGATATTTTTGTGTCTGGGAAAGCTTTGGACTCTCTCCAGAACTTCTTTCCCTTCCATTTGTTGTCTCCATCTATGTGGGCGGTTGGCGGGTGCTCTGGTGTGGTCTGCTTCTTTTTTTCTATCAAACATTCATTGTCCTCATCTCTCGTCCTTCTATTTTGTGTTTGTTACTCTCTTATAACACCTCTAATCTTCGGCACTTACATGACCTTATTGTGTTGCAAGTGCCGTAAAATTTTCACTAAAACATGTCTCCATCTGTCTGACTTTTTCCTGCACTAAATGCCTATTATTGTGTTGAGGTTCTTGTCTTTAATCAAACTCAAATGCTAGACGAGACCGACAACCGTAACTGTTTCGGTCCGCAGCATCGACTCCCCCTGAGTGTGCAGAGCAGTGTAAAGGCTGTGGCGGTGACGATTACGCAAAGGGAGAGTACACCCTCATGACCGTCAACGAGATCTTCCATGGCAAGGTAGGATCTGCAGCAAACATCTTTTCCTTTTCTTGTCTCTGAAGTTGTTGGTGATCTCCTTATCACTGCTGTGCTGTGTGCTTGTCGAATGCCCAACACAAGACAGGTCCAGGGCGGTGGGTGGTTGGTGGGGGCCCTGGTGTGGTTTGCTTCTTTTTTCCTATCAGACTTTTGTCACCAGTTTTATTCACACTATACACGAACGATTGCCAAATAAACAACAGTAACATCAAGTTGATAACATTTGCAGATGATTCAACTATAATTGGGCTAATTCAGGCTGACCATAACGAAACCGCTTACCGGAATTTTGTACTTAATTTTTCTGAATGATGTGAAAATCATAAGCTGCTTTTAAATGTGAAAAAAACAAAAGAACTTGTCGTTGATTTTAGAATACAGAAACTGCCCCTGCAGCCACTCAAAATGAAATGTGAAAACATCGAGCAAGTGTCAGACTATAAGTATTTGGGTGTTACAATAGACAACAAACTCAACTGGCGTGTCCACACTTATCTCCTGCATAAAAAAGTGAACAAAAGACTATTTTTTCTAAGAAAGCTAAAGTATTTTAAAGTTGATAAAACATTGATGTCCATGTTCTACCATTCAACCATAGAAAGTATGATCAATTTTTGTATAACAGCATGGGCCGGGAACACAAGACAACAAGATAAAGAAAAATTAAATCAACTAATACGGAAAGCATGTAAAATTTCAACATCTTCATTCCCGTACTTGGATGAATTGTACATAACAGCTTGCACTAAGAAAATTAATTCCATCTTTTTAGACAACAAACATCCCTTGTTCCCTCAAATAAAAACATCAGTCAGAAGTAAAAGACCAATGCTTCTGATCTGTAATAAAGAAAGATACAGAAGGTCATTTTTACCATCATCTATCAACATGCTTCCTTCTTAACCATCTTGTTTAGTGTACTTACGACCTTAGAGCATGCATCAAAATAACATTGAGTGTGTATCTAGCTTACAATGATTATTGTTTATATTGCTGCTCATTTATATGATGCATGTGATTGTAAGCCTACTTGTGTGTGCATGTGTGTGTACATGTGTGTGTGTGTGTGTGTGTGTGTGTGTGTGTGTGTACTCGTGGTGGAACACCAAACCAATGTGCCAGGATCTGGACAATAAAGATGTATCTTATCTTATCTTATCTTATCGTCTTTATCTCTCCTTGTTTTTTTGTGTTTGTTACTCTCTTGCAACACCTCTAATCTTCGGCACTTTTATAAACCCACTACAGCATACGGGCCAGGTCCAGCCTGTGAGCTGTTTAAGTCTGGCCTTTAAGTTGACCCAGAAATTAGAAATGAATGTGACCCACGGTGAGTGGTAAATGAAAAAGAACAAAACTGTCCATCTTGAATAATTAAAATCAATAGTTTGCTGTCCATCTGGAAGTAGTTGATATACTATTTTATCTCATGAAATGCTCCTGAATGACGTATACTGCTCAGACTTTTCTGTTTTGGAGCTTTTGGAAACTTTGACTGTCTTTACACTGCGGTACCCTCCAGGCTGGTGCTATTGACTGAAGTGTTTGTAGGCCATTTCCAAAGGGGGCATATATGTTCTTATGCACAGTAAAACTGTAAATTGTAAATGGGCTTATTCATCAATGTCAAGCTCATAACTGTGCCTGAACTGTAACAGGGAACTGCTGCTTTTTCTCTCCTGATCCTTACTATCGTCCTTATTTTACCAGTACTTCTTTTGTATGTTTGTCACATTCTTGTGATCCGCTATTTCTGGGGTGCCTTGATAGTCGTAACACACTTCGTGCTGTTGAGGCTAGAGAGATGAGCAGAGTAAGCTCGATTCCCTGTAAGGACTTCTCTGTTGACATCCACCCTTTGGCGCTCTTATGCAGTTGCGAGCGCCGAAAAACCTCTACTAAAACTAAAAATTCCATTGTGGTGGTACTGGTAGCCTGTCTTCTGTAATGTAAGAAATGTTTGGGTTTTTTTTCTTCAGGATGATTTCCCTGGTCTGCTGGCCTTGATAAACCTGTACATGGACAGTATTGAGATAGATGTGGACACACGATGTACCATACTACAGTACCTCAAGCTCATCTCTATGAGAGCTTCAGGTGAGTGTGTGTATTTGTGTGTGTGTGTGTGTGTGTGTGTGTGTGTGAGTGAGTGGGTGTGCGTGTGTGTGTCTGTGTGTGAGTGAGTGGGTGTGCGTGTGTGTGTCTGTGTGTGTGTGTGTGTGTGTGTGTGTGTGTGTGTGTGTGTGTGTGTGTGTGTGTGTGTGTGTGTGTGCGTGTGTGAGAGAGTAAGTGGGTGAGAGTGAGTGGGTGAGTGAGGTGAGGGTATGTGTGTTTGTTTTTGTCTATTAGCGTGTGCGTGAGAGAGAGAAATAGAGAGAGGGAGTGGTGGAGGGAGGGGGTGAGTGAAAGTGCATGCATCACCAAACTACAAGTGCTCAATTGGGTCAGTTGGTTTCATGCTGGCCTTCTGGTGCGGATGTCCCTGGCACCAATCCTTAATGGGCTATTTTTGACAGTATTTTGTTTGTCTTAGTGTTCAAGGCTCTCAGCTTACTTGTCTACATTCTTGTGGAGCTGGTCTTAGTGTTCAAGGCTCTCAGCTTACTTGTCTACATTCTTGTGGAGCTGGTCTTAGTGTTCAAGGCTCTCAGCTTACTTGTCTACATTCTTGTGGAGCTGGTCTTAGTGTTCAAGGCTCTCAGCTTACTTGTCTACATTCTTGTGGAGCTGGTCTTAGTGTTCAAGGCTCTCAGCTTACTTGTCTACATTCTTGTGGAGCTGGTCTTAGTGTTCAAGGCTCTCAGCTTACTTGTCTACATTCTTGTGGAGCTGGTCTTAGTGTTCAAGGCTCTCAGCTTACTTGTCTACATTCTTGTGGAGCTGGTCTTAGTGTTCAAGGCTCTCAGCTTACTTGTCTACATTCTTGTGGAGCTGGTCTTAGTGTTCAAGGCTCTCAGCTTACTTGTCTACATTCTTGTGGAGCTGGTCTTAGTGTTCAAGGCTCTCAGCTTACTTGTCTACATTCTTGTGGAGCTGGAGGTTTAAATTCTGAGGAATCGCAGTTGAAAAGTGCATGAAACTCGTACAATTATCAGCTACTACTCACCTATTTTTATTATAGTAGAGGGTTTTACGGCGCTCGCAACCGCATAAGGTCATATGAGCGCCAACAACTGCTACTCACCGTGTTACAGTACCTCAAGAATATTTGAATAAGAGCAGAGGATAAATATTTGTAGGCAGGGTTCCCACACATCTGGGGAAAACAGGATAACTCTCTTGTAACGCCTCTAATCTGTGGCACGTATATGACCGAGCTCATTGTGTGTTGCAAGTGGCGTAACACTCTTACTAAAAGAAAATCTGTTTTCATCAAATTTGGTCTTTTTTGTGAGGGCTGTTTTTGCATTCCACAGTTTCTTTCTTAACTGTGCAATGATGGGTGCTCGGGTGTGGTTTGCTCCTTCTTTCCTGTCAGACGTCTATCGTCCTTATCTCTCCTTCTTTATTATGTTCGTTACTCCCTTAAAACACCACTAATCTACTGCACTTATATGACCTAATTGTGTTGCAAGTGTTGTAAAACTCTTACTACTAAAACTAAAACACATGATGGAAGAGCTTGTATTTGGCAATGCCCTCTTAGTGGGTGGTTGGTGGGTGCTCTGATGTGGTTTGCTTCTTCTTTCTTATCAAACATCTATCATCCTTATCTCCCCTTTTTCTTTTTTATGTTTCTTACTCTCTTGTAACAGCTCTGA
This sequence comes from Aplysia californica, assembly GCF_000002075.1. Lineage (NCBI taxonomy): Eukaryota > Metazoa > Mollusca > Gastropoda > Aplysiida > Aplysiidae > Aplysia > Aplysia californica. The sequence goes on from NW_004797746.1 coordinate 215,438, forward strand.
TCTTCTGGTGCTCATATGACCTTGTGCAGTTGCGAGCGCTGTAAAACCTCTACTAAATCTTTAAAAAAAATTCCCTCTTATTTCCAGGCGAGCTGGAAACGAGTGCGTCGTGGATGAGAAACTTTGTCACGTCACACCCGGACTACAAGCAGGACTCAGTCGTGTCTGGCGGCATCGCCTACGACCTGCTGAGCCGGGTGGCGCAAATCTCCCAGGGGGCCGTGCAGGACCCCAAGCTTCTGTTCAAGCACACCACCAAGTCCTCGGACAGCATCCCAGCGGCCGTGTCCAGCGCAGAGGCCTTTCTCAAACAGAAGACTCCCAGTGGTTCTAAATCGGCGGCGGCGGCGCAGAACGAGAACGGTGGGAGCAAGACTCATACTCCCCCTTCTACTTCTTCCACTTCTACAAGCAATTCAGATAGTGTGCCTAATGGTCAGTAGTGGCTAGCTCGTTTGTGTTGTGTGGGTTTGTGTATGTGTGTGTGTGTTTGTGTGTTTTGGAGAGAGAGAGAGAGAAAAGTGAATGGTGAATCACCTCAAATGTTTTGAGGTGCGTCCGGTGAAGTGCTCCGAGGTATATCTGGTGTAATTGCAGATCCTTTAGGCTAAGATTAATTTCTTGTCTTCTGCACATTTTTTTGAATGAAGGGGATTGTTGTGTTCCTTTTCTGCAACACCGTGGTATCTTACTAACTTATCTTTGGAGAGTGGTATTTGGACAGGACTTTTTTATGCTTTCTTGGTATTCTACTGCATATTCAAGAAAAGACAATGTTCACTTAAACACCTTCGGTGCCATGAGATTTTGGTGAGAAGAATATGCCTGCAACAGCACCAAGTGGAAGTAGCTTCAGTTTGAGTTGTTTGTGTAAAACATGTGAGAAAAAAGAGTAAACAATGTCAAATTGTTGTGAGTTGTATATTTGAAGCAATGATTATTTCTTGCTGCGCTCTGGCCCTGAAAATCAGGCTGCGCAGGAAGGTAATTTGGGGGGCGTTTGGAATCAGACGTCCTTTTCTAAGACGTTTATGAGAATACCCATGAATGAAAATGAATGTAACTTGGCAACCTGCCAGAAGAAAGGCCAAACTTACTATATGGAGGCAGACAGTGTTGATGTTGACAGATTTCTAGAACAGGTAGTTTGTGTATCCAGAGCTGAAAGTTGTGGCTAGATTTATGGCTCTTGAGCTTGGTAATTATCTTCATTGTCAGGCTGCATGCTCGCACCAAAAACCCATTTTTAAAGAAACCGGGTTTTTAATTTCTTTTCAGATTTTTTGCTTTCTATTTTTTTTCATTTTGCTTTGTTGTCATGGGACCATCACCTTCTGGCCCTACGCCTCCAGAGACAGTGCTATATGCTGTAGTCGCGCCTGTTTCTGGCTATATGCTGTAGTCGCCCCTGTTTCTGGCTATATGCTGTAGTCGCCCCTGTTTCTGGCTATATGCTGTAGTCACCCCTGTTTCTGGCTATATGCTGTAGTCGTGGTTGTTTCTGGCTATATGCTGTAGTCGTGGTTGTTTATGGCTATATGCTGTAGTCGTGGTTGTTTCTGGCTATATGCTGTAGTCGTGCCTGTTTCTGATGCCTTTTCCCAAAGTTGTTCTGAGTTAGTGTAGTGTGTAGGCAGGAGCTGTTATTGTCAGTGATAGTTGAGAAAAGAATGATTTGATCTCAAATAGAAAGGTTCTGCTGGTGTCTGTATGATTTTATCTTTTTGTTTAACCATAAATGTGTTTGAGACGCGTATCTATTATATTTGTATGTATAGATCTATGTATTTATACACACAAGTATAAATATATTTATATACATCTTTCTGCTATCTGTTTTAGGGACATTTATATTTTTATCACTAGTGGTCAGAGAAAAAAGAGAAGTGAATAAATTTAGACGTCCTTGAGGAAAGATTTAATTACAATTGTAGTCTTTTGCTTTACGTGTTATGTACTGGAATTTAGGTTAGAGGTTCACAAATTTTTAGGGCTGACAATTATCGGAATGGGCTGCCCATAATTTTTTGTATTATGGATCTGTGGTGTCCTGCTTCTTTCATTTGAGGTCGGAAGTCAGCTTGTCTGAATGTGGCGTAGGATGTGACGAGCACAAAAGGGGGTTTAATGGCCTTGGGGTAAGCTTTATCCGTCTCGTGCCAAAGTGCCTGGGTTAATGCCGCATGTGTGTGTGTGTGTGTGCCCAATAGATAACCTGGATTTATCTAAGGTATCCAACTTTCTGTATCGGAGGACAGGCGCAATAATCAAGCATTTAAATTGTGTTGTTCATAGTGATAACCCCTACCATCGATTTTGCGTTTTGGACTTGCTTTTAAGACGCCTAGGCAGTTGAAAGTCAGAGCAGTGGGTTTTTCAATAGACTGTTCAGTTTCTTGCTCCTGTGGAATAGTCAGGGTCAAGTGTTTTAATTTTTCTGCAAATGTGAGTATATTATCAGGGTTCCTGCGGGGTCCTTGAGTTCAAGGAGTCCTTGAAAACTCCTTGAATTTACATTCAAGGAAAAAATCTCCTTGAAAATTTGTTGAATATGAGGAACCTCATTAAAAACTCCTTGAATATTGCCGAATAGGACGTGGAAAAAATTTTTTTTGGTCAGATTTCTCTTGGCGCACAGTCAAAAACGGCATGAATTTCTTGACCAGAACTCTTCGAATTTTAAAAATTTCTTCTTGAAACCTTGAAATCTCCTTGAATATGGTGGGGAGTTCATGGCAGGAACCCTGTATTATGCACAACAACCCTTTTACAAGCGAGTTGATACCCCTTGTAAGTGTGTCAAGGTTTGTTGGACCAGTGTGTGGCTGGTGGTTCGTAGAGATAGATGTAAAAGTAAATGGGTGTGTTTTATAATAATGAGGAGATACTCCCTGTCTGAAAGTGCTTCTCTCAAAAGCTGATTTTTATGTTGTTTTGAGTTCACGCTCTGAAGACGTGTCCTAAATAATATTCAGAAATTTCTAATGGTAGATGCCCATCGCATTCGTATTTTGCTATTTTTTTATGGGTTTTTTTTTTTTTACGTCTTTGATAGGCCTACTTATGTTACCCTAATGTTCGCACAAACTCTGTTTTTTTTTTTTTATACGGCTAAACTTGTTACTTATGTTTTCACAACATTGCACGAATTGTATGTATGTTTGTTTATTTTTAATATTTGAATTAAGGAAAAAATTGTAAGATTTGTTTATGTTCCAATCTATATCCTTCTCTTTCATTTGATGCGCTTATCTACTTTACAGATACGGTAAAAGCTATGATTACAACTTTGTCTCAGCTATGCTTCGTATATCTTTATGTGAATGACGCAGGCATACACTTGCTTCTCTCTTGTCTGTTTTTCCTATCAAAAGGTAATGTCAACTTAACAATGCAACATGGAATATTCAAACTTGAAAGTGTGTGTATGGCTGAGTTTCTTTTTAGTCCAACTGCCTCTGATATTTTTGTACCTGCTGTGTGTGTAACTGCTTGACCAAAAGAGCTCGGGTATTGGCCCAGTTAATTCTGAGCTACCAGTATCAGCTGGAAAGTTTAAAAGTTAACATCATATCACTACATCCAGTTTTTAAAAAAATGCAGTTCACAAAGAAAAAACATGTGGAACCATTTGTAAATCGTAAAATACAAAATAGGAATATTTTTTTACAATTTTGTATGTTTTTCTTACTTTTTGGAATATTTTGCGTTGTGAAATTGATTGCATTTAATCACAGCCATTTACGTAGCCGTTGGTGTTCTTGCTCTTTGTTTTATTGTTTTTTGTTCTTGTGTATTCCCTCAATGTTGATAGAAGATTTCAAAACTTAAAAGCTATGTTTCGGAACAGTCTCAATGTTTGCACTGATTTATAAACCATATTACAGTAATGTCCTCCTTCCTAAACCCCAAGGTACCTTGGAGGGTTCATAGGTTCTGATACATTTTTGCATGAAGTGTGCATTTACAAATATCTGTTTTACTCCCCCGCGTCAGTGCTACTGACTGAAGTGTCTTTAGGCCTTTCCCAAAGGGGGAATATTAACATAGTTCTTATGCACAGTAAAATTGTAAATGGGCTGATTCATCAATGTCATGCTCATAACTGTTCCTGGACTGCAACAGGGAAGTGCTGCTTTTTCTTTCCTAATCCTTACTATCGTCATTTTTTCCTCTACTTCTTTTGTATGTTTGTCACACTTGTGTGACCCGCTATTTCCGGGAAGCCTTGATGTTCGAAGCAGACTTTGTGCTGTTGAAGCTAGAGAGGTGAACAGAGTAAGCCTGATTCTCTGTACGGACTTCTCTGTTGACATCTGCCCCCTGGCGCTCATATAACCTTATGCAGTTGCAAGCGCCGTAAAACCTACACTAAAACTAAAAGCTAAAATATTTGTTTATGATTTATAAAAAGATTATTCTCTCAACTCTTCCAAACACAGCGGAGATACAGTGGTCTCCGCTTAATAACAGCGACATCGGGAGACATGGAAATACGTGTTCATGGGCGGTACGGAAATTTTAACCTCTTAACTCACTTGAGCCTATTCCCATGTATTTACGGGATGCGCGTTATCGATCGATATCTCCACAGTGTTTTTCGGTTACAAGCTACAGGAAGCAGCAAGCCAACAGCTGACCCACTTGTTTCGTTAAAAATTTGGTGAAATTATGTGCTATACTTTTTGAGTTGTAATTACAGTAATGGAATAAGTCGGTCACCATGGCATTACGATAGATGGTTTTATTACAAATTGGGCACACAAAAATTTTTTCGTAACCCCCAAACGTTGCCATTTCAAAATACTGATAAAATAAAAACTATTGTGTCAAATTAGATTCAGTTTTCTTTTTAGCTGTGGGAGTATTTCTTTCTTTCTCTTGTTGCATTAAAAAAAAATTGTGATAGCTTTTACAATCTTTTTGTGGGTAACGCTTCAACATTCTCCAAAAGTGTCAGGCTGCAATGGATGTTGGGTGAAAAATAGCTCATGCTCAAGTGGCAAAAAATGGGTGCTGGGTTTAAAAAAAAAGGTTGACAAGTTTTGATCTAAATAATCTTCATTGTGTCGGTGAATCTGCCTGTGCCATTGCTTCTACGAGCACTGGTAGTAAATTACTAGCTTTGTTCTGAAGTTTTTCTCTGTAGTTGAGCCATACACGTTTTGTGTACTTTGGGGAAAAGGTCTTGTGTAGAGGATGGGTGCTTTGTTGTTGTGCGCAGAAGACCTGAGTTCGATTCCAGAGCGGGGAGAAATTTTTTAAAATCAAGTTTCTTGTTCTTTCTGCTGGGAAGAAGTTGTTGTATCTGTCTCAGCCCGGGTTTGCGCTGACAGGCAAGGTCGGAAGCCTGCCTCCTGAATTATCTAAATTGTGTCGAGGGGGGGACACCAATAAATATATATATATTTTTTCTTTTTAAAGAGAAAAGTATTGATGATAATAATAATAATAATAATAGATAGCATTTGTATAGCGCAAATCCCCGCTCAACAACAAGCTCTATGCACCTCACAATCTATACTATTACCCCAGAAGACCTGAGGGCATTCTGAAACAAACTCAACGTCCCGGGAAGCGTATAGTGCAAGCTGCCATTTATAGACGCGAAAACACTAACACTAACAAGATCTTTCGCTGTCTGTGGCTGGGTACGTGTTCCCACGTGGGAGAAGTGAGGAAAATTTGTGTTAAGTGTCTTTCCCAAGGACACGACGTCGGCACCACGGCTCGAACCCCGAACCCGCAAATAATAATAATATAATAATAGCCTGTTGATTTGTTCCGGTCTGTGAGCGCTAAGATGCCAGACGGCCGGGCGTGCTTGTGATAATGTTGAACTCTCTCATCCAGTGACAAGTGCCAGAACGTAAGATTTATGATTTTATTTTGAGGGCACACAAACTGGTTCTTGAAGGAGTTACTTCTTAAGGAGGCGACTAAGTGTCATTTTTGGGAACGAAATTAGGTCATATAATGATGTCTTCTGAGTTCTCAGTCCATATTGAAACCCAGAGAGGAAAAAACTGATATGCTATTTTTATCTCCCTGTTTTAATTCTAGAATGTAGTTGAACCAAGTTTTACAAATTTTTCTTGAAATAGTTCGTGTTCAAGTGGCCTTTAGCCTTTAGTCTCCCTTTAGAACTAACCCCTTCAATTATGAATTATGTTGTTGCTCATCGTCTTGATTTAAAACATTTTAATTTAATTTTTTTTTTGCACAAAGTCAGAGTCACTGATTCTGAATATTTATATGTTATGGGTTTGTTCCACCGATTTGACTCCTATAATGTTCTTTTTTTACTCCGTAAATATTCTTTTTTTTTTTGTTTTTGTGCCATGTACACTCTCCACCTTTGATGACGTTTTGATTGCGCTTCTTGTGGGAGGTTCTGTTGCTAGTCCTCACGGTGCTATGTCCTCATGGTGTCCTGTCGCTCAGCGAAAGCACTTGTCTCAAACGTTGCTGACATTGCAGGTTTTTTCAGGAGAAAAGGAAATCTGATTTATTTGGGAATTTTCTATTTTACCTCTGACATGTAGAGCTAAATGCTAGTTGTATGTATATGGGTTCGCTATAATATAACTGTGCTGTGGAATTTTTTCATCAATGCTGGGGACCTGCATCGGTGGTGTATTGGTTTAGCTCTTTGCAGTTGCCTGCAGGAGACTCGAGTTCCACACCTGAATGGGAAGTAATTTTTTATAGAGTATCTCGGTCTTTTTGCTGGGATGTATAAGACGCACTAAATTCCCTGAGTAGAAGAGAACAAGTCACCATCTTTCGCCTGCAAACACAACACATCCCTCTGAATTCCTACCTGAATAGGATCCGCAAAGATACCCCACCGGACTGGGCGTTGTGTGACAGTATCACATTATCTCTTTACCTGCCCTGCACTTACCGACCTACCTAGCACCTGCCTGCCTGCCTCCCCAGATATTGGAAATACTTTATACAGCGACAAGACACAGCTGATAAAAACCTGTAAATTCTTTGCCATATCGACAGACGAAGGGCTAGAACCCAGAGGGCCGCTGGATCGGAGAAGTACAGTAAAATTCTGCTGGGATGTATCCCTCTCAGCCCAGGTTTGCCCCAACAGGCAGGATCTGAAGCCCGATTCCTTTAGGATCGAAATTGTGTCGATGTTGGCATAAAAAAAATGCAAGACTTACTTAAATGGGAAAAAAATCCAGTTTTTTCTTTGCGAAAAATTTGACTGTATTTTTCTGTTCAAGGACAGAGCACTTGGAAATGGCATTTCCCAGAAGGTGGTAGGAGTGATGTATGCATATTGGGCTGGTTTGTGATGAGGCAGAAAGCGGGGAGGTAAAATGGCACTCTCTGTTTCTTTTACATGTGTTCTTTCTCTTAAATATTTCTTTTACTGTAGTGAATCTATTTATTTACACACTATTTATTTTATGTATGATATAGTTGCTTATTTATTTGTTTCAAGAACTTGATCAGAACTAGAATTGTGATAACATTGATGATTTTGTAAATGTTGGTCCTGTCTATGTAAACAGCCTGTAAATGTCTATATTGGAGTGAGATTTGGCCTAAAATCAGCCTTATTTATCTCAGCATGAAGACTGAAAAAACTAAAGACTATGTCTATTTAAGACATAGTCATATGAGGTCTTTTTGTCTTGAGAGATAAAGATGCTTTTCGTCTGTAACCAATTGATTTTTATTTTCTCTTTCTGTTTAACTCTTTGTTTGTTTGTTGCTCTGTATTCTTCCTACCTGTAGTACTGTAGAAGCTAATTATAGGAATCACAGACAGACAAGAAGAAAAGTATAAGTGCGTGAACTGATAGGTTTTTGTGTACATGAAATATCAACAAAACAGTTCCTTGCGATTAACATAAGTTGGGGGGAAGGGTTAGCTTTGGGGGGGGGGGGGGGGGGCTATATGTTGCCCAAATAAGCACTCCTATCTTATAATTTGGTCAAGCTTTTTAGTGACAGTTGGTACATGTATTTGATTATTGAATTGGATACAGCTGAATATGAATAAATGTTAATGCCTAAGGTTGCTGTTGCTGGGATGGTTTGTTTTCCTTCTTCATTGCTACTTGGTGTTTTGAACTGTTTAGTTTGTTGGCAGTTAACAGATAGATAAGTATTGACCTAATGGTGGTGAGGTGAAAATGCTGTAAAACGGGGACCCGAGCTCAAGGGTCTTTTTTTCCCCCTGAAATTGTTGATGGCTTTATGATATTCATTAAAAAAAAATAGAGACGATATATTTATCTCTAGATCTAGGACCCTCACAGTTTGTACCTTACGTCAAAGTGAGAAGCACTACAGTTAATGAGTTATGACAAGCTTCTTCACCGTTGCACCCAAAAGGCATGAGTTCTGCTTGTATATCTGAACGGGGAACTGTATTTGACCTACAATCTCTAGTTTACTGCTGGAAGGATCCTATGTCCTATACAGTCTTAGTTTTAGTTTTAGTAGAGGTTTTACGGTGCAAACAACTGCATAAGGTCATATGAGCGCCAGAAGATTAGAGGTGTTACAAGAGAGTAACAAACAGAAAAAAAGAAGAAGGGGAGATAAAGACGATAGATGTTTGATAGGGAAGAAGAAGCAAACCACTCCAGAGCACCTGCCAACCACCCACCTATACAGCCTGAGTTGGCCCTGACAGGTGGATTCGAAGTAGCCTGCCTCCTAAAATAACTCCATGGGGCGGGAGGTGTAAGATGTTTAAGATTAATTTTGAAAAAAAGCAACGAGTCTGTAGACAGGCAAATCGCAGAGAAACTCTCTGATTATATGACCTTATTGTGTTGCAAGTGCCGTAAAACTCTTACTAAAGCTAAACTAAACTCTCTGGGAAGGTGTAGGTGATGAAGAGTGTCGTAAATGAGACGTAGTGGTGAGGAAATAAATCTGTTTGTGTCACACCGCAGTAAAATCGAGTGCTTGGTAATTTTTGGGCATGTGGAGTTATTGGTGTCAACTTGAAGCTTGTTCATGTCTTGCTTTTAATGAAAAGAATACAGTGAACCTGTCTGTCTTGAATAGAAGTTGAGATATTTGCAATTGAAGGAGGTGTGGGTCCGAGGTAAAATCATCAAGAAAATGGTTGTCAAATGGTGACTTCCATAGGGATAATTGTATTGTCCTTGGAAAAACTGCACATTTACTTTTTTGTATTCCTTGGATAAGCAGTTTTGGGAAGAAAACATGTGTTTTTAAATGGACATAAAAGGTGTTGAGCCCAAAACAAAAGATTCTATAAAAATTGTCCAAATTGCAGAAAAAATATCAGTTTCTCCAATTTCAGTATTTTGACAAACGCCTGCCTGGTTTTATCAGGATGCTACAGGTTTGGATGTTTTTTGTTTGTTTGTTTTTTGGGTCTGTCCTTAAAGTCCCCAAAGTTGCGTGTCTTCAGATATAGCCTTCTTGTAGCAGTTTTGTTTTCTGCCCTCAGGATGTATTTGGAACTGAAAAGAATGATTGATCTCGTTACACGTTGCATTGTCTGTTCATGCGATTTGTCATCATGTAAATTGTAGAAGTGTATCTTACTTTTTTTAAAAATGTGTCCATGATGATAAAATGTGTTAGTATGGAACTTGGTATCTAATATGCTAAACAGATATGGATAAAGGATCATTTTGATGGGTAGGGTGAAGACAGTTAAAAAAAAAAAGGATTTTAACATGTGTTTCGATAAATGTAATGATAAAACACTGTATGCCATTGCTGCAGTTAGCATCTTCATCTCTTTCTCTTCATCCCTCATGGTTTTGTGCTTGCTCTATTTGGGGGAAGGGGGGGGGATTCTTTATATTGTTATTTTAGAGATGAAGTCAGATGTTGCTGTTTAATTTTCCATGCCGAATTTCTAATCTGTTGAAAATTTTCTTTTTACAAAAAATTCATGCTGAGTTATGGTTTTACTATTGTAAAGTATTCCTGCCTTGAAAGTTGTACCGTACACTGTATTTTCCGTTTTGTAGATCTGTGGTACTTCACAGTTTAAAATGAGGCAAGAATTAGTGTTCTTTGGTTACGTGAAATTACATCAACATCTGTCGTCGAACACTTTTTCTTTTTCATAAAAAAAAAAATGGTGTGCTTTTACTGAAACTTGAAGTGACGGTTGGCTGACCTTTTTAATTTTACATACATGTAGAATATCAATTTTGTCCAGCAGAAAATAATGAAAACCTTTACTATTATTTTTATGCTAAGAATGTCACTATGAATCTTAAGAATTTCTCGTGAGTGGGTGTGCAGAAAAGTATTTTTCTGGATTTCCTTCTACACCAATGGTTTGAAAGTGTCACAGGTCAGTGTTGCTTTCATGTGTGATATCCTTGCAAAATCTTCATGCTATTCTTAGCTATATATATTGACAGTGGAGTCTGCTTAAACTAAACCCTACATGGTTTCTCCAAAAACCGGTAAACCGAAAAAAAAAACCCTGGTAATTTTTCTTCTGTTTGAGCAGCCTCTCTAAACCGAAAACCCTGCTAAATTGAAGAACATGCGACAGTCCTGCAGGTTGCAGTTTTAACTGTTTAAACGGACTTCACTGTTTATAAGTACAGTGGACTCTGCTTGTGTTGAACTCGTTTGAGTTGATCTTCTGTTAAGTTGATCTTTTTTAAACTTTTTCTCGGGTCCCAGCACCTCCTCTTCTTCTTTACAGTTCCCAACAGTTGAACTTTGGATGAGTTGATCTATTTTCCACTCCTCTGACGACATCAACTCATCCATAGTCGACAGTGTAAGGTTTGTCGTCCTCCAATTAGTTGATATCATTATCAGAAGTGACTCATTCTTTTGTCTGGGAGCTGGTTTTATTTTGTGAAGCTGCACGTTTTTTAGATCTGATGATTCACACTGAAGTTGCTCAGATCTGGTTCATAATAAAATAACAAGAAACTAGTTCTTCTATCCTCCTCCCCAGTGATTTGACTTTTTTGTTTACTTATCAGTTATTACGATTACTATTACATTATTTTTAGTTGATTATTATTAACATTCATAAAATAAAACTTGACTATGTTACAACTGCATGGAACACCTGGTGAAAACGTGTTTCTTTTCTCACGATTGGGATGAAAGAATAACAAATATTCACCAGTGTGTATAGACACAGCTTTGGCAAGATGGAAGAAATCTCGACTGGGGCTGAATTTGGCATTGGTTTATATCCTCGTTTTTAGGTTTGTTTTGTGGGGTGTTGGGCGTTTGGAGATGGAGATGGAAAGATTTATGGTTTTTCCTATCGGTTGTGTAGAAAGTTGGTAGTTGCGTTGCTCCTGTTTTTTGTTGTTGTTTTTTTTTTTAGTACAGAAGTCTCTGGTTTATTATAGCAGACGCCAGACGAAAGCACAATGCTTTTAAAGCACGCTGTCAGCTGGAAATGAATTTTTCTTATAACAAAATTTACAACCCCCCCCCCGTCACTCGGAAGTGCATGTTCCAAATTGACAACTCAGTCTAATACAGTAGTAATAGCACGGACATTCCTGCTTTGATGTCAGAAACGGGCCGAGATCAGCCTAAGGGGCCCATGCACGTTAAAAAAAAAAGCATCAACAATTTTATACAAAATTTCAATGCACAATTGCCCACACACGTTTCAGTTGAGTGATTTTTTCCTTCAGAATTCAGTATTGTCGAAATCTTCGACATGTAAAGGAACGGAAATCGAGAGATATAGGGGAGGGATTTGGGCG
>NW_004797746.1:228446-238484 GCF_000002075.1 Aplysia californica
AAAATATTATGTGTGTCCCGCGCGCTCATATGACCTTATGCAGTTGCGAGCGCCGTAAAACACTTTAAAAAACAACAACAAACAAACATATAAAAACATACGAAGTTACAAACTACCTTTGAAATCGTAAGTCCATCTTTCAAATTGACCACTCCGTGTAATAGCATGATCGTTTCAGCGCTAATGTCAGAAACAGGCCCAGATCAGCCGTATGATGACTTTTTCTTGGAACTGATGAAAGCGAAGAAACACCACACGCCCCCCCCCCCCCCACACCATTTATTACTCGAACCTGCGGCTTTGGTTTTAATAAGTATTTTACGGCACTTGCAACACAATAAGGTCAAAGAAGTGCCGAAGATTAGAGGTGTTATAAGAGGGTAACAAAAACACAGGAGGAGAGGTAAGAACGATGGATGTTTGATAGGAAAGAAGAAGCAGACCACACCAGAGCACCCGATAACCACACACTGAGCATGAGGCTTTGACAGAGAGAAAAAGACACTGGTAGTGGTACTGATAGAGAGACATGGTGTGAAAGTGTCTTTAGGCATTTCCCAAAGGGGGGACATTAATGTTTTTATGCACAGTAGAATTGTAAATGGGCTGATTCATCAATGCCATGCTCATAACTGTGCTGAACTATCGCCTTTTTCCCCCCTGTTTGCCACACTCCTGTGACCCGCTATTTCCGGGGTGCCTTGATAGTCGAAACAGACTTGTGCTGTTGAAGCTAGAGAGGTGAGCAGAGTAAGCCCGATCCCCTGTCAGGACTTCTCTGTTGACATCCACCCCTAGGCGCTCATACGACTTTATGCAGTTGCAAGTGCCGTAAAAACTCTACCAAACAAATACAAAAGGACTTGAGATTTTATCCCATCGGGGGCCTGACATTGTGTCTTGGAAAAGGAACTGTACATGAATTTTCCTCATTTCGCTCAGGTAGGAATCGATTCCCAGCTGTTAAAAGCAAAATATCTTGTCAGTTTGTTATAATGTTTGAACGCTTTATCAGCTACGTGCACTGTATGCTTCTCGAGAAGCTGAGATTGTCTCTGAGTGTTTCGTGGTCTGTTAGAATATAATAATATAGAGCGCATGGAGACTTGCTGTTGTGACCCCCTATTTCCGGGGTGCCTTGATAGTCGAAACAGACTTTGTGCTGTTGAAACTAGAGAAGTGAGCAGAGTAAACCCGATTCCCTGTAAGGACTTCTCTGTTGAAATCCACCCTTTGGCGTTCGTATTACCTTATGCAGTTGCGAGCGCCGCAAAACCTCTACTAAAACTAAACGTGATGTGAGACATAACTTGTGCAAAACCAATTCGCTGCTATCCTAGAATTACAAAGTTCTATCTGCTCAGTACCGGTTCCTAGTTTTCAGAATTTCGACGAAAAAATTTTGAGTTTCACCACCTGTCAGGCTTTTTCGAATGCAATTCTTTAAATATCTCGATAAAGACTCAGAATAATCATACGATTTTGATAGAGCCGATACATCTGTTGATTTCTGACCTCATAGTCAATCAAGTCAAATCGGCCAAAAACGTGAGGCATCATTTTGTGATTCTAAGGTGGCGAAATGCACGTGGCTTGTCACACGTGGCAGACTGTCACACGTGGCAGAAGGACAGAGTAGGATGGTGCTGTTCTTATCCCCGTTCGACAGCAAGCTCTATGCGCTTTACACAATATTTTTACCCCATCAGACCATAGGACATTTCTCAGCTTCCAGGGAAGCATGCAGTCAAGCAGCTGATTAAGCGATCAAACACTAACAAACTGACAAGATCTTCTACTGTCTACAGCTGGGTACCCATTCTCACCTGGGTGGAGTGAGGAAAATTCGTGTAAAGTGCCTTTCCTAAAGACACAGCGTCGGGCCCCTGACGGGATTTGAACCCACGTCCTTACGGTTGCGAATAATTTCGACAAAATGATGTAACAAGTAACATGTATTTCTTCAGCATAATGCATTCGATTTCATAGTGTATAAAAATTCAAGTTTTAAAATTTATAATTTTGAGCCTAGTGCCTAGAACGTCTGAACAGTGGGCGATCCAATACAAAATTGAAAGCCAACAGTCACACACAGTGGGCAATGAATCGCATGAGGAGTCAGGAATAAGAAATGAGGAGTCCACTGAAAAAATGGGCTTAGTCACAAACTGAAAATCGTGAGGGTATCAATTTTGAACACTGGTTGCCTCATAACTGTATTTCTGTTCAGCTGTTGGTCGATTATTGTTGTTAGATTTCCCACCCAACAAACATTTTACAATAAACCACCAATCGAACAGATATGAATTTATATGAGTCCACAAGCTTTTAAAATTGACACCCTCACAATTTCCAGTTTGTGACTACGCCCGTGGTTTTCAGTGGGCTCCTCAAATCGTAAAACAAGGAGAAAAAGCCTGCAAGGTGCACACACCCACAAGTGGAAGTGGAGCTTTTTTTTAGAAAGATGTTCCAAACGTGGCAAACTTTTCTTTGCCAGAATTGGTCTCATCGGCCACAGTAAAAGCCACAGCCACAAGTCATGTTAACCTTTAATTCTTCAAATTCTTCTATTTCGCTGGAGAAATATTCTCCTCTGCGGATTTATTGGCATTGGTCATCGTCAAACATTGACGGGCGGGCTATTATTGTTGTTGTTGTTGCTGTTGTGGTTGTTGTTGTTGTTGTTGTTGTTATTATTATCATTTAAAAAATATTTTCCCCTAGGGAACACTTGATTGCCTCAAGTCGGACCCGTAATCGTGAGATTGTGAGTTCGGAGGTTCGAGCCTCAGCTCGGTCCGACATTGTGTCCTTGGGGAAAGAAAAGCACTTTACTTGAATTTCCCGTTTGGCTCGGTCCTTTCGGGGATGGACGATGAACTCGGAGGTCCCACCTCTTAAATAACCTACCAGTGTTGATAACGGGGTTTAGTCTATACCATACATGTAATTTCATTTTCACCATTCATTGGGAACGTTTGGCGCCCCTATTGTGAACCCCGGTGTTCAGGGCAACTCGGTTCAAATGGAATACCACGTCCCAGCTGACACATGGAGAGACAGACGGGTGGGATACAACGTCCCAGGTGGATAGACGGAGAGAGAGAGAGAGAGAGACAGGTGGGATACAACATCCCAGGTGAATAGACGGAGGGAGACGGGTGGCATACAACATCCCAGGTGAATAGACGGAGGGAGAGGGGTGGCATACAACATTCCAGGTGGATGAACGGAGAGAGACGGGTGGGATACAACATTCCAGGTGGATGAACGGAGAGAGACGGGTGGGATACAACATTCCAGGTAGATAGACGGAGAGAGACGGGTGGGATACAACATTCCAGGTGGATAGACGGAGAGAGACGGGTGGGATACAACATTCCAGGTGGATAGACGGAGAGAGACATGTGGGATACACATCCAATCTGATAGACGGAGAGAGAGACAGGTGGGATACGTACAACGTCCCAGCTGATAGACGGAGAGAGAGACGGATGGGATAGAACATCCCAGCTGACAGATGGAGAGAGACCAAGGAGTTTAGAACTAATGGAGCCTCCTCTCTCTCTTCGCGGCGCCACGAGCAGTACGCCGCGGTGGGGATCAAATATGGCCGCCGAGTGTGGGCTAAATCTCGAACTGTGGCGTTTCTTTTTATAGAATCTTATCGGGCTGGGCCACGTTGTGGGGGTGGGCGGGGTGGGGGAATGCACGCAAAGAAGAGGGGATGGAGCAGGGATGAAAGAGGAGGGGCGGGCCTTGGGAAGGGACGAAGGAGAATAGGAAAAATTAAATAAAAGAGAGAGAGAGAGAGAGAGAGAGAGAGAGAGAGAGAGAGAGAGAGAGAGAAAGAGAGATTGTGATCAACTGACGGGCTGACGGATAATGACAGGGAGAAAAAAAAATTCTGTGTGTGATACGGACTATTCAATTCTATGAGAGTTTTATGTTATAATCTAGTTTAAAAATCAGAAAGATGTGTAAAATAAGAAGAAAACTTGTCCAAGTAACATAAAATTATCAAACATACCAAATTATAAAGATAATCTTTCAAGATGCCAAAATATTTAATTATTAGAAATGGATTTAAAAAATATACTTTAAAACTGAATTTAAGATGTTATGAGTGCATGATTCTAGGCGTGTGCCATAACTAACTTTATGTGTAAGGAATAGCGAACACAACAGAGGGACGATGCCAGCTTTATCTGATTGCAACAGTATGTCTTGGTCTATAAATAATAATATTATTGATTAAAATAATTTTGTTTCCTGGTTTTCACAAAGTAGAGCGCACAATGATTTCAAATATTTAAAAAAAAGAGATAAAAGCACCCTTGGAGGTGTGATCGCATGCATGAGCGTGGATGGCCTTGGGAGGTTTTCTTTTTTTGTTCAGTAAAGTATGACATGGAGAGCACCGTTTTTAGTCCCTTTTTACACTCCGGGGGGGGGGGGTAATTTATCTTAGTGATGACTCTTGTGTATTAAAATTTGTTGTTGCTTTGTTTGGTTTATTTTTTTAACAGCAGAATCTTAAGTGAACCGGAATTATTGATTGTGGGATCTTAGGTGAAGACTACAACAATAGAATTAAATCGAGTATAGTTCTATCTAACAAGACTCAAACTCTTATCCACCCCACCCTACCCTCTCCCCTCATCTGATATGGTTTGGTGTTTCTTTAACATAGAAAATATTCGTCATTGTTGTTGAGTATTGATTTCATATTCTAATGGAGCCTCCAGATATCTACATTTAGACAACAGTAGCATCTAATTTGCACACACAATGGAAAACAATATAAATGTATAATATGTATATATACACACACACACATAATTATATATATATATATATATATATATATATATATATATATATATATATATATATATATATATATATATAAGAATAAAAATACTTTAAAAAAATTGAGTATCTCGGTCTTTCTGCTGGGGTGTTATATCCCTTTCAGCCTGGGTTGGCCTTGGCAGGTAGCGCCGGAGCCAGCCTCTTATGAATGTTAATGATCTAAATTGTGTTGCTGGGGGCATAAAAACACTTTCATTCAAATTTTTTAAAAGGAAAACAACTTAACTGTGAAAACTTCGGTCCACTGCAGCATCATATCGGTTCTTACACTTAAATACAACACATATGCGAGATATTTTTACTAATTGACTTGCCTAATCTCAAGGACCTCGGAATAAAACCTTCTTTCTTATCTAGATTTCAGTGCGTGAGTCGGGGATTCGCGCAGCGCAGGTAGACCACAGTTCCGCCGCGAGAGAGGGCTCCTATCAGGCGTGCAGTGCCGCCTACAGAGCATCCTCCATTACTTTTAATCTCCTTGAGAGAGACAGAGAAAGAGAGAGAGAGAGAGAGAGAGAGAGAGAGAGAGAGAGAGAGAGAGAGAGAGAGAGAGAGAGAGAGAGAGAGAGAGAGAGAGAGAGAGAGAGACGGATGGGATACAACACCCCAGGTGGATAGAGGGAGAGGGCTGAGAATGTACCCAAAAACAACAACAACCCCCCCCCCCCCAGAAAAACAAACAAAAACAAACTTGCATTGAACACAATCCTGTTTCTTCACAGATTGGGAAACAAAATAGTTATTTGTAAAGCCTTGATGGTCCTGATAATAATGATAATAATAATAACAATAATAATAATAATAATAATAATAATAATTATTATTAATAATAATAATAATTAATAATAATAATAATAATAATGATGATGATGATGATGGCGATAACAATAGTAATAGATAGATAGATAGACAGATAGATAGATAGATAGATAGATAGATAGATAGATAGATAGATAGATAGATAGATAGATAGATAGATAGATAGGTAGATAGATAGATAGATAGATAGATAGATAGATAAATGTACTTTACAATCTATTATTACATTAGCATTAACCAGAATTTATCTATCTTTTAATATATGGCTACACAGATATATCAATCTGAGATTGCAGATTCTTTCAGATAAATAAAAAAGACAATTTGACTCAGGTTCGCACTTACACATTCGACTACGGGTGAGTTGATGTCGTCGGGGGAGTAAAAAATAGGTCAACTCATCCAAAGTTCAACTTTACATTTGACTTCGAGGATTGCAAAGAAGAAGAGGTGTCGGGACTCGAGAAAAAAGATCAAGCTTAACGGAAGATCAACTCTAGGGAGTTCAACACGAGCAAAGTTGACAGTACAAGGATTTGAAAAAAAAATTCAAACAACAGATCTGACGTGTAACTCTAACGTGTGCCTGGGTGAGACGCCTAGACCTGGAACCACAGAAGCCGACCGTTCAACCCTTCAACTTGAGAGTGACGGAGAAGAGAACACTGTACAAGAGAAGCGTATCTCGAAGTCTCAGAAGGAACACACAGCCTACAGGCCTTCTACCGGACGATGATAAAGCGCAGTCGGGAAACGCGAATTCTTCCGTTTTGAAAGAGCTGAAATTTCTCCAACACTCACGAAATTCATCCACACGTCGATTTCTCATTCGGCCTGTAATACAGACTTCGGGTGAAGCATTTTGATCACTTTTCCTCGTATTCTTTTTGTGCTCGTCTTCATCAGAGTTGCCACCGTATAAAGAGGGTGACTCATGGCGTTTTGACGAATAGACCAAATTCCCGGATTGGTTCAGTGCAGCCACGTCGTTTCGTGAGAGATAGACGAGTAAATGTCTGATGAGCGTCTGAGCGTGCCAGGCCGGATCCGTGTCGTTGGATGTCAGTATCATTTTGAGCATTGAAGGCTCGAAGGTTTCATTTGAACTCACCCAACGTTTGCCATCTGAGACATTTACTCGGTCTGTCTCAAATTGAAATGGAGAAAAGCTGGTTCCGGTGACGGTGTCGTGCGAGTGTAACGAGCATGCCAGGAAGCCCGGAAGCTCTGATAAGACAGGAAGTACCTGGCTTTTCATGGCCGGGACATCCAGGGAGACGGTGTACTGTTTTTCCAAAACACAACGGTTTCCCACTATCTCTCCGCCGGTATCACAAGACACCGCTCCACAAGAGACGTCTCCGTTGGCGTTACAAGACATTTGAGACCAAGACACGCCACTGACGTTCCCGTTCACAATTTTCTGAACACTAATCTTTCCGATGTCTTGAACGTCCAGCAGCACTCCAAAATCAAACCCAATCAGATTCCCCAGTTTGCAGCTGTGGGTTTTCATCCCGGTTTTGGCCAGGAATCTTACGTTGCCCTCGTTCTTCATGAGCTCCGCCAGTTCTACAAGGTTCTTTGGGGTAAAGTTAGCTGTGACCTCAATCTCAATGGACAAAAATATGGGGACTGAGTTCTCCGTCTCGTAGCAACGAAATACGGAGTAGTTTTTGAATATGAAGCCTGTCGTCTCGTCGTAGACAGGCGTTCTCCGCCGTAGAAAGGACAGCACAGAGGTTTCCGATATATCACTTCCTGAGGACGTTGTTAGTGCCTTCCGTGCGGTCTCCGAGTTCTGGTCTCCACAGGAATGGACAGCTTGCATTTCTCCTTTAAGGCAATGGAGGGTAACATTTCTGATCTGATGGGGTAACGTTTGTCGATATTTCCAATCTTCTAGTGCACAAAACTCTGACATGTCTTTGCAACAGCCGCCATAGAGAACGCACGAACCCCCACAGGCGCACGGCGCTTTGATCTCGTCTCCGCATGATCTGGTTGCGCACGATTGGGACTTCTGTTGTACTTCCATACGTTTTGATATGGATTGGCAAGTCTCAACGGTTCTGTTTTCGCCAAAACAGAAACATGTCTCTCTTCGTAGATCTTGTTCTATTGTTTCTCTTCTGATCCGTCTCTCAGAGACTTCGTTCAACCCCTCTATGTCTGTAAAACGTGCTGGGGTCGACGGTGGTTGGTCACAGCTGAGCTGTCTCGTCACCACTTCGGTGAACAGAGGCTCACAAAGGAAGGAAGAATAGTTTGCCACCACTTCCACAGAGGTGATGAGCGAACAGTTTTCGTCTTGCCTCGCAAATAGCTCGGTGTGGAAACCTGGAGGCGGGCTGCTGTTGGTAGGTGTTGGGGCAGGCGGAAGTTGTCCTCGTTCTTTCAGTAGAACAACCTCTGAGATTTGTCCTTGTTCTGGGTGTAGAATGCCCTCTCCTAAGATCTCCTCCAAAGTGAGCAGCGTAGACGAGTTGTTACTCCCCCTGACAGCGGTGTCCATGGAAAGCCCTAACGACGTCTTCGCTTCAGAGTCTTGTGATTTTAATGGCTTTAAATCTTTCGTAATGTTAACACCAGTGGCTGTTTTTCCATCATGACGTTGTTTAGCTAAAGAGTTTGATTCTGCCGAGATATCAACTGCCCGTGTGTCTACGCCGTCTGCTGCTGTTGTTTGTTGTAACGAGATTCCCGAGGCTTGGGCCACCACATCACGCGTGACATTTTTCCTGTCGAAGAAAGAATTACCACACGCCGAGCCAGGTGACCAAACAGCACACAACAGACAAATGTAAACAGGACTTACAGCAGCCATGTTCTTGAGTCCGGAGAGTCCAGTTGCAAGAGCCAAAAAACACTTACCCACCCCCCCAAAAAAGTCCTGAGAGGGAATAATCATCACGCGTAGATCTGTCGGTCGGAAACTGGTGGAACTTTTCCTGGAATGTCCTTCAAACAATCACTTCAAGTTACTTATTTATTTGAGGCACAGGAGGACATACTTGACTCAACAAGCAGTGCGTCTATGTTCGGCTTGCTGAGAGTGTCTGAATAATCAAAAGAGAACCTCTCAAACGTGTCAATAATAATTTTGCTGACATAGATGTTAATGATAATGCTGTCCGAAGCATCGCATTCATTTCAAAACGTCGCCCATCTCGGCATACACAGCCTACGTTGTCTTTGTTTCTTCACACTACACAAGATTAATTATTATATTTCCCTCGTTTCTTGGTGACACGAAATACGGAACTCCTTCCCTCTCTCTACACCGCTTTATAAGATCACGCGGCGCGGTGCTGGCTGTTGGAACTTTCCCCCGACATTTACTGCCCTCTCTCTACAACTCTTGACAAGATCACGCGGCGTAGGATACTATTCTCCTTCACCCTCTTTATGAAATGGTATAGGCCTATATGTTTTTTTCCTTTTTGGTAGCGTCTAAGTGTTTTACGGCGGGCGCTCGCAACTGCAAAAGTTCATGTGAGCGCGAGGGACACAACAAATATTTTCAATTGGAAGGAAATTTAGAATTTTGGCAGCCGAAGCCTACTCTTGTCAATTTTTGACCACCAAGGGATCTTTAACATGTACAACTTGCAAACGGGACCCCCGAGATTTTTTCACCCTTATCCCAGAATGCTAGGTGTAGATCTTTCCTTCCAGAAGATCAGGGGTGTGGCTGAAAGACAGCAGTAAGAAGGAACCAAGAAGGGCTGCAGAGGCAGGAGCCCAGTGGAGGGGGCAAAGGAGGTGAGGGGGTGGGGGAAGAAAGGGGAGACGAAAGCACGCGACAGCATATTGCAAGAGATAAGGAAAGAAGGGTATACATTTTTAATGATTGATGCCACTATCAACACTATTAGGTTATTTAAAAGGTGGGACCTCCGAGTTTATTAAATTTAACGTTTATCTCCGAAAGGACCGAGCCAATTGGGACATTCGTGTATGGTGCCTTCCTTTCCCACGGGCACTACGTCGGACCGAGCTGAGGCTCATATCCCCGAACTCATCCTCTTTGTCAGCTGAGTGAGAAAACATGGTACCAGCCAGCTATTCAAATGTTCGAGATTAAGCGTTTTACGGCACCTGCAACACAGTAAGGTCATGTAAGTGCTAAAGATGAGAGGTGTTACAAGAGAGTAACAAACACACAAAAGGAGGGGAAATAGGGACGATAGATTTTTGAGGGTGAAAAAGTAGCAAACCACACAAGAGCACCCGCCAACCACCCGCTTCGAATGTTCAAAGCCCAGAAAGCAACATTTTATAGGAGGAGGAGGATGAGAGAGAGAGAGAGAGAGAGAGAGAGAGAGAGAGAGAGAGAGA
>NW_004797746.1:240648-241969 GCF_000002075.1 Aplysia californica
CACACACACACACACACACACACCTTAGCTCCCTGGACTCGACAACATCAAACAAACACGCCGCCATTAACGCGTTCCTCGCCCTCGCTACCGTTGAGACGCATATCTGTCGCTTTCATTAACCTGGTGACCTCCCTGCATCTCTCTCATCATTACACTCGCAACGTGATACTGATGTTTGTTCTTGACAGCAAATCGTACCCTCTAGCAAGGTCGCGGAATGCAAGCTTTTAATCTAAGTAACCTAAGCTGGACTCAGATTTCATAACAATCACAAGCCAATACTTTTCTCCCAAATAATTTTTATTCCTACGTTTTCAACCGGATGATGCTATTCGTTTTAAGATACTTTGGGGCATTGCCACATTTAGATGTTTTTAGAAAAAGAAAGCAAAACGTTTGATTGAATGATTCATATTTTTAAAAAGAAGACCCTCTTATATTTCAAATTTGTGTCGCGCGTGTAACTTAAACTTGTAAAACAAATCGAGTACAATGAATATCTGACTGCACGTACTCTGAACTTGATGATTAAATGTCATTTTCGCCCGCTGTGTAGAGTAGCCTACACCCAATATTCAACGTATCTATTCTTATTAAAAAATTTCGGATTAAACAGAAAATAATAATGTTTCTGTTCTGGATTCTGGTGGTAAGTGAAATTAAACGGAGTAGTCTGACCTTATATTCACGAATACCGGTGCTTCTCAAAGCTATGTAATCTGCCGTGTCTTGTTTACGTTCCCCACAAATGACTGTACGTTAATTAACAAAAATACTCCAGACACCACCAACAAAAATCTATTTCATATATCAAAAATTCAAAAGAAAATATTTTTAGTATTACATCTACTCTTCATTCTGTGAAAATTTCATGAAGAGTGGATACAAAATGGTTGAGTTATTTAAAAAAGTATAGAGAAAAGTCGCGTTTTGAGAAAACGGCCAATCAAAAAAAAAGAAAAAAAAATATTAACTTTATGAGGAAATGGCGGTGATAAACATGCTCGGTATGGGAAAAAATACGGATTTTGGGGGTTCTTATGCGATGAAATAGTTGTAGGAGAGGCTGAGGATGCTAAAATGCTTACAACTCAAATTCCATAATTTTGAACTGAATCGGGACTTTGGGGGTGTAGCCCCCCCCCCTCCTTAACCACAGACGAGAATGAATACAGGGACGCAGAAAATATATCTACACTTTGGAGGTAATAACTACTTCTTTGTACCAAATGTAGTAAAGACAAAGGGACTACTTATAGATTTTAGAGTTAAAAAATGAAAAAATTGTAAACACCCACATATATACATATATATATTA
>NW_004797746.1:242162-245044 GCF_000002075.1 Aplysia californica
GGGGGGGTTTATAAGTGTTTTACGGCGTTCGCAACTGCATAAGGTCATATGAGCGTACAGGACACGTTAAACTTTTTCAGTTCGTAAGAAATTTAGAATTTTGCCCTAGTGGCAGCCGAAACCTTTTCTTACCGATTTTAGACCACCAAGAGAACTTTAACGTAGCAACTTGCACTCGGGCCCTCCATGATTTTTCGCCCTTGTCCGAGAAGGCTAGATGTAGATTTTTCCTACCAGAAGATCAGGGTTGTGGCTGAAAGACAGCAGTAAGAAGGAGCCACGGAGTAGCAGTAGAAAGGCTGTAGAAAGAATCAGGAGCCCAGATGAGTGGGCAACGGAGGTGAGGGGGGTGGGGGCAGAAAGAGGAGACGAAAGCAAACGACAGAAAATTGCTAGACAGCAGGAAAGGAGGTGAAAGGAAACACTTTTAGAGAAGAAAATTATTCTATCACTACCCGGATTCGAACCCAGGACTTTTGAATGAGAGGCCAACAGTTTAACCTCTAGGCCACGAGAGCCCCCTTACATAACATCTTTGAGTTATCATCGACAACGAGCCAGGCTGGCATCTTCACTCTGGTCTTATGCATAGAAAGTTAATTCAAAGAATGTTCGGGGCTCTCGTGGTCTAGAAGTTTGCCTCTCATTCAATCGGACCCGAGTTCGAATCGGTGTTTGTCGTCCATTCATTACGTCTCCGGTCGAATTAGGAAAGCGACGGAAAATTTTCTTCTCTAAAATGTTCTCCTTTCACATCCTTTCCTGCTCTCTAAAAATGTTGCGTAGTTTGCTTTCGTCTGCATTTTTTGCCCTACCCCATCACCTCCTTTGTCCCATCCTCTGGGCTCCTGACTCTTTCGCAGTCTTTCTACAGTTACTCCTTGGCTCCTTCTTACTGCTGTCTTTCCGCCATACCCCTGATCTTATTGTAGATAAGATCTGACACCTAGCCCTCTCGGAAAAGGGCAAAATATCTTGGAGGTGCCGTGTGCAAGTTGTGCACATTAAAGATCCCTTAGTGGTCCAAAATTGATAACAGTAGGCTTCGGCCGCCACCCGAGCAAAATTCAAAATTTCCTATCAACTGAAAATGTTTAAATGTGTCCCAAGCACTCATAATATGACCCTATGCAGTTGTAAGCGCCGTGAAACTCTTACAAAAAATAATAATAAATAAAGCATTTTTAATTTAAAAAGGTTCTTTTCAAGGATCTAAGATTCTGTCCCTTCCCTACCATTCCCTGACCGAAAACGTGTTGCTGTTTTGTATTAGGCTAGTAATAGTATTCGGCGCTGTGATGGAAATTGTATAAGTGCAAATCAAAGAAAGAATTGGTCGAATCATAAAGAAAGCCAGCAAGATCAGTGGAAACGATTCTAATAGAACTGATTAAATATATAAGATCACATTGTCTAAAAAAAAAGAAGATTTTTATTGAAAATTGAACGAACCACCCCACCCTCTTTCCACGCAAATCTGAAATACACACTATTTTAAAATCGTGTAAACCTTTGCCTAGTTTCATTTCACTGCCGTCATTCTAAACTGTTGTATGACCAAAAAAAAAAATTAAAAAAAAAATTAAAAATTATAAGTACAAAGTCTAATACTGTAGAGTTTTGTTTAGGCTAATCGACTGTCACCGGACTCATTCCTCTTATTTTTATTAAAATAATACCGGGTCCAGACAAATTAAACTTTTCGTATTGTTAACATGATGTTCTGTCCGAAACAAAACAATTTTTTTTTTGCTTCTTATTGAAAATCTTGTATTTTGACACTCTGTCACTTCGGTAGCAAAATGTTCATCTAACTTTCACTACTTGTGAGATAAAGATGAAAAACTGTTTAACTAGAATATGACGTAATCATCTAATAATGGCAAAACTTGTCATGCACGTTTCTTTGGTGACTGCTTTTGTTTTGTTTTGTTTGGATTTCATCAGAAGATAAATATAGTATGATAGTACCACCAAACCAAATATAAGTCAATCTCGTCGCATATTGGAACAACTCGGAGTTGTGCTACTTGGTTAGCTTAGTGATGGTACGGCAACGATGAATCACTTCGACGATTTGTAGGGACTATATTATATCCTCGATGTGTTCAATGCAGCTCTCTCCTCATAACTTGGAGCTATTTCACGAGGCGTACACTCCCTTTTTCTCCTGATTTTCCCTTTATCCTTTTCGTTTCTTCCCCCCCCCCTTTTTTTTTCTTCTTTTTTCCTCCCCCTCCCCCCTTTTTGGCTTTGTTTGGCAAACAACAGTTTGAATTCGCGATTTGAGTCTCCCAGTGTGGTGTGCTTAATTGCAGTTGTACATCGTGTTTTACTAGATCGTATCCATACGACGTGGAGCACTCTATGCCACCACTTTCCAAAGAGGAAATTTACTCGTCAATCCGATCGTACTGATCATAGTAGTCTGCCAAAATGATTTTTTGAGAAATACTGAAAGTTTTAAAGAGATCTTCATACTAGAAGTATTCTAAAATGTGAACAATACAGCTAAGTAAAAAAAAGAAAAAAAAGAAAAAAGAAATACATAAAAAGAAAACCCGCCAAAAATCGCGAAAGAAAACAAGAAGAGTACAGCGTTCCTGTCAGCTATGGGTCACTTGAGAGGTTCTGGTGGAGATTTTGTACTTGTTCAACACCCCCCCCCCTCTAAAAAACAAACAAACAACAAAACAAAACAAAACAAAAAACAAAAACAAAAACAAAACCCAACCAAAAAACAAAACAAAAACAAAAAAACATAATGGACACAAACATTTAAACTTAGGATTCTTGCTACTTGTTGACGAGCTGCTACACACAAGCATAGGCGCGCGCGCGCACACACACACGCACACACACACACACACACACACATGCAC